>NC_134483.1:406493881-406572836 GCF_040206685.1 Ascaphus truei | reverse complement strand
GAGAGAGGGAGAGAGAGTGTGGGGAGAGAGGGAGAGAGAGTGTGTGGGGGAGAGAGGGAGAGAGCGTGTGGGGGAGAGAGGGAGAGAGAGTGTGGGGGAGAGAGAGAGAGTGTGGGGGGAGAGAGAGAGAGTGGGGGGAGAGAGAGAGTGTGGGGGAGAGAGATAGTGTGGGGGAGAGAGAGTGTGGGAAGAGGGAGAGAGAGTGTGGGGAAGAGAGAGTGTGGGGAGAGAGGGAGAGAGAGTGTGGGGGAGAGAGGGAGAGAGAGTGTGAGAGGGAGAGAGAGTGTGAGAGGGAGAGAGTGTGGGGGAGAGAGAGAGTGTGGGGGGGAGAGAGAGAGTGTTGGGGAGAGAGAGAGAGAGTGTGGGGGAGAGAGGGAGAGAGAGTGTGGGGAGAGAGGAGAGAGAGTGTGTGGGGGAGAGAGGGAGAGAGCGTGTGGGGGAGAGAGGAGAGAGAGTGTGGGGGAGAGAGAGAGTGTGGGGAGAGAGAGAGAGTGGGGGGAGAGAGAGTGTGGGGGAGAGAAGGTGTGGGGAGAGGGAGAGGGTGTGGGGAGAGAGATAGTGTGGGGGAGAGAGAGTGTGGGGAGAGGGAGAGAGAGTGTGGGGTAGAGGGAGAGAGAGTGTGGGGGAGAGAGGGAGAGAGAGTGTGGGGGAGAGAGGGAGAGAGAGTGTGGGAGGAGAGAGGGAGAGAGAGTGTGGGGGAGAGAGGGAGAGAGAGTGTGGGGGAGAGAGAGAGTGTGGGGGGAGAGAGAGAGAGTGTGGGGAGAGAGAGAGAGTGTGGGGAGAGAGAGAGAGAGTGTGTGGGGGAGAGAGAGAGAGAGTGTGTGGGGGAGAGAGAGAGGTGTGGGAGAGAGAGAGTGTGTGGGGGAGAGAAAGAGTGTGGGGGAGAGAGAGAGTGTGGGGGGGAGAGAGAGTGTGTGGGGGAGAGAGAGAGTGTGGGGGAGAGAGAGAGTGTGGGGGGAGAGAGAGAGAGTGTGGGGGAGAGAGAGAGAGTGTGGGGGAGAGAGAGAGTGTGGGGGGGAGAGAGAGAGTGGGGGGGAGAGGGAGAGAGAGTGTGGGGGAGAGAGGGAGAGAGAGTGTGAGAGGGAGAGAGAGTGTGAGAGGGAGAGAGAGTGTGGGGGAGAGAGAGAGTGTGGGGGGAGAGAGAGAGAGTGTTGGGGAGAGAGAGAGAGAGTGAGGGGGAGAGAGGGAGAGAGAGTGTGGGGAGAGAGGGAGAGAGAGTGTGGGGGAGAGAGGGAGAGAGAGTGTGGGGGAGAGAGAGAGAGTGGGGGGGAGAGAGAGAGTGTGGGGGAGAGAGAGTGTGGGGAAGAGGGAGAGAGTGTGGGGGAGAGAGATAGTGTGGGGGAGAGAGAGTGTGGGGAAGAGGGAGAGAGAGTGTGGGGTAGAGGGAGAGAGAGTGTGGGGGAGAGAGGGAGAGAGAGTGTGGGGGAGAGAGGGAGAGAGAGTGTGGGAGGGAGAGAGGGAGAGAGAGTGTGGGGGAGAGAGGGAGAGAGAGTGTGGGGGAGAGAGAGAGTGTGGGGGGAGAGAGAGAGAGTGTGGGGGAGAGAGAGAGTGTGTGGGGGAGAGAGAGAGTGTGTGGGGGAGAGAGAGAGAGTGTGTGGGAGAGAGAGTGTGTGGGGGAGAGAAAGAGTGTGGGGGAGAGAGAGAGTGTGGGGGGGAGAGAGAGTGTGTGGGGGAGAGAGAGAGTGTGGGGGGAGAGAGAGAGTGTGGGGGGAGAGAGAGAGTGTGGGGGGGAGAGAGAGAGTGGGGGGGGGAGAGAGAGAGTGTGGGGGGGGAGAGAGAGAGTGTGGGGGGGAGAGAGAGAGTGGGGGGGGAGAGAGAGTGTGGGGGAGACAGAGAGAAACGGTGGGTGACACACACAGAGGGTGGGTGATACACAGAGAGAGAGGCTGGGTGAGTGACTGGCTGGTTGAGTGGTTTGCTGGGTGAGTGGCTGGGTGGGGCAGGGGTGACTGGGTGGGTGAGTGACTGACACTGACTGGGGGTGGGGGGTGACTGACACTGACTGGGGGTGGGGGGGTGACTGACACTGACTGGGGGTGGGGGGGTGACTGACACTGACTGGGGTGGGGGGGTGACTGACACTGACTGGGGGTGGGGGGGTGACTGACACTGACTGGGGGTGGGGGGTGACTGACACTGACTGGGGTGGGGGGTGACGGACACTGACTGGGGGGTGACTGACGGTGGGGTGACTGACTGGGGGGAAGGTTACTGACTGGGGGGGTTACTAACTGGGGGGGTGACTGACTGGGGGAGGGGTTACTGACTGGGGGGGGGGTTACTGACTGGGGGGGTTACTGACTGGGGGGGACCTCTGGTATCACACACATACACATACTCCCATACACACATACATTCATTCACACACACACACACATTCTCCCACACACACACACACATACACATTCTCACACACACACAGGGGAGGAAAGGCCGCGACCAGCACCACGCAAATCCCCCACCCACCCGCGCCCATTTCCCGCTCGTGTGGGGGGCAGGCCGACATCCCCACCCCAATCAGCAGGGTGGGTGGGAGGCACGTGGCGAGGTATCCCCCACTGGGCGCCCCAGGTGACAGTCAGCCCCGCCGTGGCCGCCACTGCCCTGCTCCCCTCGCCGGCATGTCACAGTGCCCGGCCAAGCTGCAGGCTGCTTCTTCCCCCCCAGCCCGCGGCGGCATGAAGCTCGTGGGGGGGGGGGGGCAGGCCGACATCCCCCCACCTCATGCGGCGGCTGCGCCATCATGAAGGTAGAGGACGCATGGGAGGCACGTGGTGAGGGCCGCCCCCCCCCCCCCCCCGCAAGCCAACCGGGCTGCTGCAGCGGGGACCTCCCGCCCTGACATCGATCGGTGGATCGAGGGGAAGGGGACAGGAGGAGGGGAAGGGGACAGGAGCAGGAAGAGGGAAGGGAGCAGGAGGAGGGGACAGGGGACAGGAGCAGGAGGAGTGGACAGGAGCAGGGGACAGGAGCAGGGGACAGGAGGAGGGGAATGGGACAGGAGCAGGGGACAGGAGGAGCTTCCGCGGTGGGGAGTAGGGAGCCATGTGGGGACCAGGGGGATCGCAGAGAAGGAGCAGAGGGGCCGCAGCATGGAGAGTACTTACCCTCCAACAGAGCTCCAGGCAGAATGGCCGCTTGTTGGGGGCGGGCTCATATAGAGCCTGGCCACGCACCCACAAAGCCTGGAGCGCGCGCCAATCGGGAGTCAGGTAGGGGAGTTTTTTTTTTTTGTTTTTTTAGCGCGAGCAGGGAAATTTCAGCGCGAACGGGGGAATTTAAAAAAAAAAACACGTGTGCTGCTTGGGCCAATATTTACTCGCCCGGGGGTAAAATCCACCCGCCCCGGGCGAGTAAATGAATACAATTGTCGAACACTGTATATAGTCATTGGTATGGCAGTTTGCACTCACGTTTTCGCTGAAAGCAGATGCTTGTCCCATAGCATAAGTATAGGTATGTAGTAACCAGGGGGATCCTGATGACGGAAAGAAGACAGCACACCGCAAATATACAAAAAAGATGTGTATTATGAACACCAGGCAGCCAACATTTCGGTCCTCATAGAGGGACCTTCCTCAGGGCAGTGCACAAGTGACTAGTCTGAAGACCCATATATACCCACACCTCCATGTGCAAAAACACCTGAATGTAATAAAATACCCAAATCACAGTCCCAGGTGCAGCCCATCTAAATCTGAAGGCCAATGAAAGGCACTGATACTCATATGTACCAATGGACTCACTAAATAATGAACCTGTCATCAGTGGTGGCCCATGTGTGTATATAGGCTGTACAAGCGTGCCTGCACACTGCACACATATAGGCTGTTCAAGCGTCACCTAACAACCCGATCGCATTCATGGTAACCCGCTGGGGGGGCGCACACATCAGCTGTAGCTTAGTGGTGCGTGCGCAAATGCATCTGCTGGCATCCCTAAGCGCGCATCTCAGGCGTCTCAACGCGATATGTCACACATGCGCATCTGCGATATGGTTAAGACCATGGCGATATAAGGTCTCCAATTCATGTAACCAGTAGGCCTCACGTTTCTTAAGGGTAAGAACCGTATTGCCTCCATGTCTCGGTTTTGTTCAATCCATCCTCTCCATTGCTTCCCTGTCCCTCTTTTATTTATTTATTAGTCACTCATGATGTGTTATGATTATTTTTTATTTTTGTCTTTGGTTGTGGTACTGCTGTTCACTTTGTTATTCAATATTTTTGGATATGCAGTTGGAGAGTTTAATGACATAGATTGAACCAAGCTTGGAGATGGTTTGTCCACTCCTTACTTTCAGCTGAGTGTTGTTTAGTAATAAAGGGTAGTATATGCTAATGGATGATGTATACACGGGCTCTGATTGGCTATATAGTTAAGCATCAGTATATACACAGCTGCTGGGTGTTTGCAATCTTGTTCTCTATGGTTTTCTCTATGGTTGTTCTTCCTATATATTCCACTTTCTTTTCATTGACAATACAGAGCTTGAGAAAAGACCTTGTGGTCAGAAACGTACGCCGCTCTGCTAGAGTTTCTGTGACTGCCTGATGTATATCGTGGATTAAACAACTTTTCATTTTGAGTGTTCTGCGGATTCTATCTTTTTGTGTGTATATATATATATTATACTACACCAATTTTCCGCCTTTAGACAGGGAAGGAGTTAATGCAAATGTTGGGGTTTGTTATTGCTTGTAGATGCTTAAATATATATCCCATAATAAATCTAAACTTTGATTGACAAAATCTGTTTGTCCACTGTCATTGGCACAAATGAAGCGATCGGTGGTTGTCACGCTCACCTCTAATTCTAGCGCAAGGAAACAGAGTTGGAGACATTGCAAAAAATAGAGTATCAGGAAAGAAAAAAGAAGAAAGTTGATCACAATTGACCACCAAGAGCGTCTAAATAGAATATCATATTTGCAGTACACACATTGTCTGTATTTTAGGGCAATGCCAAGTGTATTGATATGATTATCAAAATAGCAATAAATATCCATACAATAGAATCAAGTAGATTGTTGATTTTTATCTTAAGAGTTCTTTTTGCCATTATATTCTTCTACAGACACAGGACAGAGTAGCAGGTTATATGCCCGGTGTGAATTATTGCAATCACTTTTTCTTCCAGATACAGTATTTCAAGCTTTAAAGTAATGCACACAGCTCAAGGACACAACAATCATCAAGCAATCTGAGCAAACTTCAAGAAAGGATAGCATAACATGTATTGCTAGTGTTTTATGGCAGTTGCTATAATATTGATAGCAAATTTAGTTTTTTAATGAGCATTTTTATCAACAGAAGTGCTTTGGAGTAAAAGGACAGTAAATGTTATAGTTGTAGAATGCAGTCTGTCATCCTGTTAATAATTCCAGTATATGCAGTACAATTGCATGAAAGGGGACATCTAACATAGCTACTGTACAGTAAATGTTATAGTTGTAGAATGCAGTCTGTCATCCTGTTAATAATTCCAGTATATGCAGTACAATTGCATGAAAGGGGACATCTAACATAGCTATTGTACTTATGTATCTTTAGGCCACAAAGTAATGGGGACATATTTAAAGTGCATGAAAATATATTTGCTAAAGCCTATATAACAAATAATAAATAACATAAATAACTGTAAGAAAGTACAACATACTGTACTACCAGTGTGCCTTTGCTGCAATCATGAGTAATGCTGCTAAAAACAGCTATGTCACCAATTTCCTAATCTGACATTTCTTTTCATCATTTAGGTCAATGTCGGGGCAATATAAACATAAGAATTTATTGAATTTAACATATTAATAACCCATATAAATTCACGCCACAGGATACACACACACACCACCCACTCACCACCCAGCTTTTATTAGATAGTATCAGTTAGTAGCCTTGAGCAATGTGTACTGTATCAGATAATTACATGTCGATAATCTCAGGGCTATTTATTTTAAAGTGCTACAGTACAAAGAAGCATTTATTTACTAGAATGAAACTCAACTCTACAACACTCATTTATTTCAAAATGTGTTATAGCGCGCTACTTACCAAGAAATTCAGCACTAGAGTAGGACACCCATCCCAGATCTAGAACTGGACCAGTCGAAAACATGTAGGGGAATGACGAGGAAGACCAACAAAGGGCGGGAAACACGAATGGGAGTACTAAAGCTGTCTGCCAGGGTATTTGGGTCTGTTTGTGATGTTTTGTTTAAAAATAAAGGTTTTTAATTATTTTCTGAATGGAAGCAAAGCTTCCTGATTTCTTACAGCAGGAGCGACCTTATTCCACAGTCTTGGGCGGTTCTTTAAAAACCTCTCCCTCCAGATGTATTAGCATTAAACCGAAGCTCAATCAATTAAGGAGCAATAGCAGATCTGAGGTCCCAATTGGGGGTGTTACTGATTAGGCAGTTCTGAAGGTAAGGGGGGATAGTTTTAAAGGTGAGGGTCAAGATCTTAAAATGAACCCTTTTCTCCATCTGGAGCCAGTGCGGATCCTGTAATACGGACGAGATGTGGTCTCCCCAGGCCTTGTCTGCTATAAGATGAGCTGTGGCATTTCGCACTAACTGCAGGGCTTTGATTTATTTATTTATTTATAAAAATGTTTTACCAGGAAGTAATACATTGAGAGTTACCTCTCGTTTTCAAGTATGACCTGGGCAGAGAGTTATGATGACAGATACATGGTTACAAATACATTGTTACATTAAGTGAGCAAGTTTATACATTATATACAAGACATTCGATGCACAGTAAGAGATAATAAAACAGTTACAGGGCAGATTAAAATGTGAGACAACTTTAGTTTTGAAAGAACTTAGACTGGTGGCAGCTGTGAGAGTCTCCAGTAGATTGTTCCAGTTGTGAGGTGTACGGTAAGAGAAAGAGGAGCGGCCGGATACTTTGTGGAACCTTGGAACTTGGGAGTCAGATCTCAGAAGATTTTAATGTTTTTGGAGACCCATCAGCAGAGAATTAGCAAAATCCAGTCTGGAGATGACCAAGGCCTGTATCTGTAGATTGGTTTTCTAGAGAAACACATTAATTTGTCTCAGTCGAAGGATTTGGAAGTAACAGTTTCTCAAAATAGATGCAATATGAGGTTGATCAATTATGTTTTTGTCCAAAATATCTCCAAGGCTTCTCACCTTCTCTTTCTGTGGGATGGCAGAGTTATTGAATTTTAGATAATTGAAGGCGTTACTATGCATCTGTTTGTGCTTTAGGGCCTATCAGCAGCAGCATAGATTTAGAGGCATTAAGTTGTAGCAAGTTCAATGCCATCCAATTAGAGATGTCTCTAAGGGAATTATTCAGACCGCTCCTGATAGGATCGTTGGAGATGTCTGAAAAAAACTGGGTATCATCCGCATACTGATGGAACTGAATTTGTTTTTGACCAATAATGTCCCCTAGGGTTTTAACATATATATTGAATAAAACCAGGGAGCTGGTGGATTCCTGAGGAATGCCACAAATCAGCAGGATTGTATCATCTCAGTGCTATAATTTTTTGAAATCCAGTTTGGTGGGAGTCTCACATATTAAATCGGGTTAGATGGTACACTAAATATTTTAGGGCTAGTTTTTCAATGATTTTAGCTAAAACTGGAATATTAGAAACTGGTCGGTAGTTATCTGTTTTCAGTGGATTGAGGGAGGGTTTCTTTAATGGAGGTGAAATTAATTCTTCCTTTGGCGAGTTAGGTAAAAAGCCTGAAGACAATGGGAGGTTTGCAGTTTTGAGAATGAAAGGGGCCAGATCTAACACTTCTTCCTTTATTAGCCAAGCCGGACCAGGGTCCCTTTGACAGATAGATCATTTGATCCCTCTGATCATGACAAGGAGCTCGTCCATAGTGATAGATTGGAATATGTGCTACCTAGTTTTAGTCGGTTCGACTGTGAAATTATCAGATTTGTGAGTTGATACATTTGTGGCTGGAATGTGATTCCATATTTTTGACACTTTGGAGTCCGTTGAAAAGTATGTGGGGGAATTTGTACAGGACTTGAGGTTTTGTTTAAACAAGCCGGCTCGAGCAAAGAGTTGATGATTTTTGAATAGTTCCCCAAATTATTACTGGAATTTTTAATCTGTGAGGCTAAATAATGTTTTTGACCTCTATAGTGACTTTGAAATAATGTTTCCTTATTTGTCTAAGATCTGTAAAGTTAGAGGGGCATTTATGTTTAGCCCATCACTTTTCTGTTGATCTCTGGATTCTTGACTCTTGAGAAAACCAAGGGTTGCCTTTATGTTGTAGCTGTGATATTGTACGCTAATGTGAGAGAGGAAGTATTGTGGACAGAGGGAGGAATGTACGGCTTTCTAAAATAATTAGCAAAAATACTAGGGTCATAACCTTTTTAACTCTGCCTAACAATTTTGTGGGTGAAGTTGGTTTTGGTTTGGAGGTATTATCTAGGAAGTGCAGGATAAATTCAATGAATGCATGAACCGACCAATTCAAGCTATGGAATTCCTTCAGAGTTGAGGAAATACTGGAGGTAAATACTTGGTCAAGAGTGTGACTGGCAAGGTGGGATGGGCCCACGAGTAGTGACTCAAACTGTCTATACTTAAGTACTTCTAGAAAGGTTTTGACCAGAGGAGAATCAATTTTCTCTAATCAGAGTTTGACATCTCCAGCAATAAGGATGTTGTAATTAGCTGAGGATATCAACATTAACAAATCCAGTAATTCATGAATAAAGGCCTCGTTATTCCCTGGAGGGTGGTATGCAACAAAAATGATGGCTACACTTTTCGCGATGATAATCCGTTTTGAGCAGAGGAATTCAAAGTGAGTGGCTTTATATTTTTCATAATTACATAACATGGTACAATAGAAGCACTGCTGAGCAAGAGATATGCAAAACCTTTGCACAAGTTTGTGGAAATAGCAAATTTTGGCTTCTCACGAAAATGTTGTGAAGTCGTCAACATTTACAAAAAAATTCTAAACAGTATATTCTGGTGCAAAGAATGCTCTATAGCAAATTTGCTCGAAATTCGTTGGTGCAAGTATAGTGCACAGACACAGAAACACATCATTAGACAAGTGGAGTTTGAGTTGGTAATGAGTGATACTGTGCTGGGGTGTCAATGTACTGGGCGGCTTCTGCACCTAAGACAAACTGTACAGCAGGCAACTAATGCTCTCTGTCTCTCAACCACTCTGTATAGAAGTATAGTACTATGGTAGGAAAGCAGGGCCCCGCACCACCTGTTACAGTGCCTCTGAAAGAACCATCAGCTCTATATGTAATATTGTATGTAATAGGCAGTTTATATGTTTGGCTAATACAGTAGTTCTCAATGCCAACAACCAGGAATGAAGGAGGAGAGCAGGAGAGAGAGATGCTATAGCAATGCTGATGATTAATAGCTTTGCTTAGCAAAGAACGGGTTATTATGTATTGTTATTAATCACCTAGTAGCCACAATGGTCTTGTAGGCAATTACTTCAATGCAAGGAAATTAGAGCTATTTACAAAACATGCACATTTATAACTCTCTGAAATTGCATGACATAGTAAAGAAGAAACATTAAAGAGTATTAAATGGCTTTTAAGCGTCAACAGAAAATGGGTAATTTAAAGTCTCACTGGAGAAACTGCTCATTCAAGTAAGTTTTTGTTAATGCCCTGTTTTTTTCAAACTAAAATCCTCATTTTTCCTGCACATTATCACACAGAATAAACTGCACATTTTAGTGAACTCAGCCATCACTGTGCAGATTGCTGTGCGAGAATGCCTGTTGGTTGTGGGCGAGTTCAATCTGCACATTATCAATGCTTCCAATTATCAGTGTTTCCAAATAACATGCCAATGGTTTTATGGAACATACGAGGCCTGACCCAGCTTGATGATGGTGTTCACATGGATTATGGCATTTTTTTGATTTGATATTTGCATTTGGACTGAAGTTGTCAAGACCACTGCCATTTTAATACCACTGCGGGGAAACACAGTGGGGCGAGCGCAAACACAAAAAAGAAACAAAAAACAAAATCAGTATACTTAATAGTGTGGAGAAAATGTGAGGGTAGAAGGGAAAATGGGTGAATATAGATTGAATAATCATAAAGTCACTCACACGGCCATTTGCGAGTGTAAACACATCACGTAGTTGGCAGATTTATCCTGAAGCTTGCTTCATAAATCGCTAATACTGAAGATGATCTCAGAAGGGATAGAAGGGAAACAACAGAGGGTGTATATCACTGGTAAGTGACAATACTAATAGAATAATATAAGATCCACTCATATGGCCATATGTGAGTGTGGACACTCAGAGAAAATCTAAGCCTCACTGGTAGATGGATAGAACTAAATCCTCTGGGGTCACTCGTACATAAAATGTACCATGGATGTAAAACCAGATACTTTTAATCAAAAACAAGTAGCAAATTATAAAACTAAAAAGTGACTGCTGACCAAGAACTCACAACAGCTCTCCTGTGTGGCACGTTCGGCGTATACCCCGACTACCACTGCGACAAGCAAGCAGCATACTGGAAAGGGACATTTGGTGTGGCCGTTTCGCTGTGACCAAATGACCGCTGGTGTTCGGCCGCTGACAGACCCTTCGCTGCCTCTGATACGCTGCTGTAACCTCCGCCACTGGCCACTTCTACAATAAGGTATGATTTTAGTGCTTAGGGGGTTAACTTTAGGGGGTTTAGTGTTAAGGTAGGGGGTTAACTTTAGGAGTTTTAGTGGTTAAGGTAGGGGGTTAATTTGAGAGGTTTTAGTAGTTAGGGTAGGGGGTTAACTTTAGGGGGTTTAAAGGTTAGGGTAGGGGGTTACCTTAAGGAATTTTAGGGTAAGGGGTTAAGTTTTTTAAGATAGGGGGTAGAGTTAGTATTAGGGGTTCCCATTAAGGAATTTTAGGGTGAGGGTTAAGGTTAGGGACTTACCTTAGCGGCGAAGTGTCCGACAGTGACAGGTCTCAGCAGTAAGATTAGTTTCAGCCACGCGCTGGCCAGCTGCGACCAAATGACCTAGAACGCAGCATACTTACCCAGATGTTAAAATGAATGGGGATTTTCACAAAATACAATACTCCATTATCTATAAACATTAGAGCTTTGATCCACACTTTGTTAAAACTTTCTGTATCCAGATGTTTGTCGAAAAGTGTACAGTGTCTTTTTGTAGCAGAAAATAAATAAGCAGACTGGGTTAGAATGTTGTAAAAGAGCAATCCAAGCCATATCTCTTTTTCTTATTATTTACCTCCAAAGTGGGTGCCTGTATCTCCTGGAGTTTTCAGCTTCCTCGTCACATGGGCCAGTAGGAAACCACACCGGATGAAATGTCACCATATGGTGAACCTTGGAATGACTACTGGCATCCCATATGGAAGTAAGCACCTCTGGAAGCAGGGGGTCCCCACTGCTAAAATGAATGGTGTTCATTGCCGGAGACCCCCTGCTTCAATTCTGTAATAAATAAAGGGGGTGGGGGGAGAACAACAACAACAAAATACAGCTTGCATTGCCTCTTTAAGAGTACACTGATGATATTTAAATGTATGTTTCCTTGTTTGGGTTTTTGAATGAAATGTCCCAGTTGGTGTAACAGTGAAGTTGGAAATTGGCTGCAGAACAATTGATTTACAGTATCCTTAGTTCAGAATATACCAGTGAGCTTGTGGTTCCGCACATAATGTACGTGTGTGTGTGTTATATATTCTAACCACTATTTTATATGGGTATAGTTTTCAGAGTGAATTTATTTCGCTTTAATGCTTTATCATTCGGAGAACTCATTGTCTGTATTTTCTAGTTACATTGAATCCCATACATTACACCAATATTAAACTCAAGAAGGAAATCTTATTTTGCCTTCTCAAACAATGCCTTCATGCTCTCAAATATAATCAAACATGTCAATAGCTTTGAAGAAATGCATTGTATGTTTTTCCAGAGATGGTAGAATCAGCACTTAACTGAATTATTAATACTTAATAATATTGTTTTATGTTTCCCAGTTCTCTAGCTTCTAGCTCTCCTGAATCAAAACCCAAATAAATTAAGAAAGAAGTAAAGAATTGCTCTGACGTTTCAAACTTTCTCAGCTCTCTCTCCATTTCTTTCTTTCTAGGGCACTAAAACCCACGTCTCTGTGGAACAGATGAAGTTACTGGACTACACATTCTGTTTTGTCTTGGAGTCTAAATGTGTTTTTTCTGAGCCTATTAGAAAGGCGGAAAATGTATGCATAAGGATATCTTCCTCAGTGCCAATGCAACAAGTATTTTATGGTAATTTTCAAGACAGTGTAAAATTCCCTTGTGTTATTGCTGCTTGAATATTATATTCTTTAAGGCTTTCTGATGAAAGATTTATAAGCTTCAGTATTTTAAATCTGAATAGGAATGTTTGTATAATAAACACAAATCAACTGTCATTTCCATTGCTCTTTAAATACTAATTTGTTAAGAGAAACCGTTAAAGCTGCAGACCTGAGGGGGCGTGGCCAGGACGCCGATGGAGATCGTTGAGTGAGAGAGGAGCTCCTCAGACCCCTGCATAGAAACCGTGCAATAGACACATTCCCCCCCCCCCAAATCCACTCCCCAAATACTCTCCCCTTAACACACAACCCCTGGAGCAATGACGGGCAGACCGAAGGCCCAACAGACCCAGGGGGTCACGAAATATTTTGCCCCCTCACCGCGGAGCACAGAGGCAACCTCAAGGAGCTAAGATGGCGCCGGCACGAGCAGCGCACGTGGCGCCAAAAGCACAGCGACAGATCGGGATCGATCAGACGAGCCCTTGCCCCCTGAAACAGGGGTAACACGAGAATATGTGCAAGAGCTCATGGCCTCAATGCTGGATAAGCTCCATGCATCGCTCCAAGCAGACCTGAGAGCCGCAGTCACGTAGCTTAAGCAAGAAATCACAGGCCTCACAGAGCGGACCTCAGCCCTGGAGAACCAAATGGCAGACGTCCAGCAAGCCCAGGAAGCGGCAGACACAGAGATTTACCGGCGGGGGGCAGAAATTAACAGTCTCCGTGACACCCTAGAAGACCACGAGAACCGCGACCGGCGGCAAAATATTAGAATACATGGCATTCCGGAATCAGTCCCCCCAGGCCAAATAAAAACTTACCTGCTCGACTTCTTTGTCTCAATTTGTGGAGACCTGGACCACAAAGATTTAGAGATGGACAGAGCGCACCGTGCGCTGGGACCTCGGTCTGATGATCCTAACAGGACGCGGGATGTAATAGTTCGCCTACACAGATACTCCATAAAGGAGAAAATAATGGAGGCCTGCCGAGCCAAAGAACCCATTAAATTTAAGGATGACCCCTTGCAAATCTTTAATGACCTGTCAAAAGTCACAGTCAATCGCCGCAAGGAATTGAGGCCCTTAACCCTCCTTCTACGTGACAATGAAGTCAAATACAAGTGGGGGTTCCCATTCAAACTCCTGGTCCAGAGAAATGGCAAGTTCCTGACCATTAGACACCCTGAGGACATGGAGCAATTTGCCCGTGCGCTGGGCCTCAACCCACCCTCTAGCTGGAAATCTGACCCCGCCAGGTCACAAGGAACTGACGCAGAGGAGCCACCGATCAGGGCCTCAGAACGACTGGCGGGCCAGAGACAGCAAAGAAAATAAATAAAAATGCTGTCCCACACGTTTCTGGAGCTGCACCCCACACCCAGTTGAAGTTGGAACCCTCAAGTTAAAAAACAGCCCCATCGTTTACAGGGACGGTGCAGGAGAAGCAAACGAAACAAACCTGACAGCAGTCGCCATCAGTACATCGCCGAGAGGAAGGGAGCTGTTAGACGGAGGAACGACGCACCCAAACTCTCCACGCCATCCAGTCTCAGTGCCTAGAGAACCCCTGCGAGGAAACCGGAGGATCGCCGCTATTTGAACGGGGGGGGCGGGTTGATTTGACCCCGTGAACGGGGGCCCCGTAAAAGGAAGGAAGGCTGAGCTCTCGGTTTTCGCCTCCCCCCCTCTCCCTCTCCTCTCGTTGCTGCTGACCAGCCTTTTCCCCTTACGTCAAGTGCCCTGCTGTAATATGGGTGAGAAAAAGGGAACCCACATACCTAAAGAGCGCCTTAACGGTTCCCGGCTCCTGGAGGTCTCCCCGACCTCACCCCCGGATGCCGAACTTGACCCCACAGCAACCGTGAGTACTCGGGGCCCATCCAGACGGTCCATCCAGAAACACATAGGCGGACCTTCACAGTTAAGGGGTTTAATTCAATACGGGTACAGCACTTGTCCCATCATACTGAACTATAGTGGAAGTGGTTGAAATGAACGCTACGGGACTTCACCTACGATGTAAATAGTTGATTCATGTACGTCATTATATGTTATGCAGCTCTCCCCCCCCTCTCTCCCTCCCGGGTCCCCCCCCCCCTCCCTCTCAGATCCCCCCCTCCCACCCAGGCCCCCTTCCCCCTCCCTCTCAGGTCCCCCCTCCCTCCCAGGTCCCCCCCTCCTTCCCAGGTCCCCCCCCCTCCCCTCCCCACCCAAGGAGAGGTCTCAAATACAACACCCTTATGCTCAAACCTGTGGGGTTGATACCGATTACGATGTCAAAGGAAAAGTTATAATAAGCAAATGAACCTGAACTGGAATATGTTGAAACTCTTACCGTCATGCTTAAACTCAAATGAGCAGCTTCACTTAAAGGCACGAGGGAATTAATAAATAGGTCATTACACAACTGAATGTAAATAAATATAGTAAGAGAATGTGTACAGATATGGCAGGAGAGAACATACCTCCCATCACCTCCTCTCTCCCGCCTTCCCCCCCTCCCCCCTCCTTCCCCCCCTCCGCCCCTCCCTCTTTTTCTTAATTTCTTCTTTAACGCTGGCTCAGTCTCCTCTCCAGCAATCCTGTGGGAGGCCCATAAGGCTGCAATCAGAGGTAAATTCATCTCAATTGCATCCCATAGGAAAAAAGTCAAACAAAAAGCGATTAAGGAGCTCACAGACAATATTATTACGCTGGAGCAGGCTCATAAAGCCAATCCCTCAAAGAGAGTCTATAAAAATGTAATGGCTGCCAGAACAAAACTTAAACAAGCCCAGCTGGAAGATGTAGAAAAAGCCCTAGAGTGGACAAACCAGCAATACTATGACAAGGGCAACAAGGCCGACAGACTTTTGGCTAGCAGATTGAGAGGAATACAGAAGAGGTCCCAAATAACGGCGATCAAAAATAGGTCCGGTGAGATACAATACAGCGATAGCAAGATAGCAGCAGAATTCAACAAGTATTATACTGATTTATATAACTAAGATCCAAACATGGCCGCCCTGAACCAATAGTATCAGACTCAATAAAACAATACCTAGATAGCTGTCACCTCCCTACGCTAACAGAAGAGGAAAATACCGTCCTCAACGCAGAGATATCAAAAGAGGAACTAGAAGAGGCGGTCAAGCTGCTCAAACTTTCCAAGTCCCCTGGTCCTGATGGATTCACCAATGTTTACTACAAGAGATTCCTACCCATACTATCCACGCATCTATTAAAAATGTTCAATCATTTTATGGAGGGAAATCCAATCCCCACCTCAATGTCTCTCGTAAATCTAGCCATCATACACAAAGAAGGCAGAGACCCGATGCAATGTGGAAGCTACCGTCCAATCTCCCTTCTCAATAATGAACTCAAATTATACAGTAAAATACTGGCGAATAGTCTAAACCCAATCTTACCGAGACTTATACATATAGACCAAGTAGGATTTGTCGCGGGCAGGCAAGCCTTGGACAACACTCGGAAGATAATCAATATTATAGACCATGTCAACCTCACAGGAACCAAAGCAATAATCCTGAGCCTAGACGCAGAGAAGTCGTTTGATAGAATCGACTGGCTCTTCCTAGACCACACTATGCGTAAATTCGGCTTTAAAGACGCATACCTAGAAGGGGTCTGTAGACTCTACCAAGATCCGTCAGCAATGGTAAAACTACCACGGGGCAATCTCCAGAGATTTAAAATTAAAAATGGCACAAGACAGGGATGCCCCCTATCCCCTCTCCTCTTTGCACTCACCATAGAGCCCCTGGCGTCCACAATTCGAAACAATCAGGACATCCAAGGAATAGAAATAGGGCAAACACAATACAAGATATCTCTATTCGCGGACGATATCATCTTAACACTCCCCAACCCCAAATTTCCCTCCCCAATCTCCAAAAAGAACTCAAAGACTTTGGGAAAATATCAGGCTATAAAATTAATAGCGATAAATCCGAAGCGTTAAATCTAAACCTGCCAGAGCCAGAGGTGAAACTCCTCAAACTAAATTTTAATTACTGGTGGTGTTCCTCTTGTATCAAATATTTGGGAGTAAATATACCGAGGAACTACCACTCCCTATACCAACATAATTACCCGCCTTTATTCCGGAAAATCAAACAGGATCTTGATAAATGGGGAGAGATACCAAATATCATGGATCGGGAGAATGATCTCGGTCAAAATGGATATACTCCCCAGATTGTTATACTTTTTCCAGACTCTCCCGATTCACATCCCTGGCTCAGAACTGAAAAATATACAAAAACAGATCTTTAATTTTATTTGGCAGAGTAAAAAACCCAAAATCTCCAGGGCAGTTCTGCTTGCCTCAAGGGGGAGAGGGGGTCTGGGAGTCCCAGACATTATGAGATATTACCAAGCCACCCAGCTGAGACAGGTAGTAGTCTGGAATGCAAACCCGAGCCAATATTGCTGGCTAGATATAGAATCGCAATACGCCGGCACGCCTTCACTGCCAGCATGCCTTTGGTCCCTGAGCAGGGAAGATATGCAGACTAGCAAATTCAAATTAGGCCCAATGAAACACACATGGGAGATATGGACGAAATGCAAACTTAAATTTAAGCTCACGACCCCTAAATCCCAACTCATCCCAATTATTCAAAATCACAAATTCCCGTCAGGTTGTGAGCCTAGACAATTTGACCAATTTACAGTTAAAAATATCAGAGCTGTTGCCGACCTCCTGAGCTTTGGGCAGTTCCTGAGTTACCAAAGATTGCAAAACAAATATGAAATGGCAGGACTGAACGTCTTCAAATACCTGCAAATTAGACACTTCATCCAAACACTATCCCCAACATTGGAATTTCCCCCTCTCACTAATTTTGAGCGGCTGTGCAGGGAAACAGCCCACCAAAAAGGTCTCATAACACAAATTTACACGGAGCTAGAAAGGGCAACAGTTGCCCCCACTCATGACTACATGCTGCATTGGGCAGCAGAATTGAACATAGTATTAGACCGAGAGGATTGGGAAAGTATTTGGGAAGCAGCCTCAGGAACTTCCATTTGTACCACAATCAAGGAAAATATTTATAAAATACTGTTCCGCTGGTATCTTACCCCAGTTAGAATAAATCAAATTTACCCCCTGGCCTCTGACCTATGCTGGAGAGGCTGCGGACAAAAGGGAGACATGGTTCCCATATGGTGGTCGTGTCTGGAAATTCAGAAATACTGGGAAACCATACAGTCTATAATTACAGAGGTCATAGGCCTCACTATACCCATTGATCCGCTGACCTACTTGTTGGCCAGGCCAATAAAGAATATTGACTGCCCAACTAAAAAATTAATCTCCTTCATTCTCACGGCGGCTAGATGTGCGGTGGCCGCCTCATGGAAGAAGATGTCTCCCCCCCCCAAGCAAACAGTCATGAAAAGAATACAGGAGGTAATGCTCATAGTTGAAAAGAACTACGGCCTCTTTCTACAATGTATGGGAACCGTGGCTGATACGTCCAGCTAATTAACCCTGCCCCAACTCCCCCCCACAACTAAGGATGATCAGGTCAAAAGAAAACGCCATATGGGACACTGAGGAGGATGGGACAACCCCCACCCCTCCCAACTCCCCGCCCCCTCCTACCTTCTCTATTTCTATTTCCTTCCCCCCCCCCCCCTCGCGTGCCCCTACGGCCCGAGAAGAATGGCCGGGGGCATGTTGAGACTGTGTAAAAGAAAAATCCTGTATTAGGCTAAGATATAACTGTCACAATGTATGCTGTATCAATGCCTAATAAAAAAAATTGAAACAAAAAGATGCAGACCTGTGTATTTTCTTCTTCTTTTTTTTTTAATAAATCCGTTCTGTACCATGAGAAAATACTTGTGGTATTTAAAAAAATTAAATTAAAAAAAAAAAAATAAACAACTTGGAATAACGTTTTTTATGTATTATGATGTAACAAGCATTTTTGGTTCTAAAGCAACCGTTTGCAAAGTCACATCCCCTTCCTCTTCAGAAACAGGCACTGGCAAACCCTTTTTGAGTCCTGTCCCCTCTCTAGCAGTGCACCAATTATATTTAGGGACTGCCTGGTCACATGATCTTCCCCACAGAACTTTGCATCTTTGGTCCTCTTCTGTTGCTCTGACCATTTAGTGAACCCCCGAGGTTGAATGTTTGCCGATCGATCTGAGGAGAACGGATCAATCGGAAATTTAGCTATCAATGTGTGGATTGTATTGATGTACATATTAAAGGGATTTTTTTAAATTAATTTTTTAAATGGCAACTTGGACTGCTGCTTTAAGGAGATTACAAAAAAAAGCACAAAAGTTTGCATTAAATGCCATGTTAATGGCTCAGCCGTCCCTTAAAACTTTCTACATATTGATTATGGTGAAGGGGGAAATTTTAAAGAATGACACCAGAACGGGGCATTTTTTCATTAATCATTTACAATATCTGTACAAGTGTCAAATTTTAGTGACTATATTTAAATTATATTGTTTCACAGATTAAAAGATATATGTTAGTTGCAATAAAATAATGTCATGTATTTGATGTGAGGCAGACAACACAGATCTGGTCATAAAAGGACTTTTACTAAACAGTAAGGTAGTTATTAAAACTGCCACTGTAGGTATAGCCTTGTATAAAAAGTAGGACCAGATTGATGCAAAATCTGTGATATACAGTATGTTATAGGATAACGCTAAGGAAATTTGTGCATTTTAAAAATCAGGAAACGACAAGATTTTTGACACTATGGCCCACATCCTCAGATCTCCGTTATTAACATAACGATGCGCTAACATGAAGTTAACGCATCTTTAAGTGATAACGGGAATCTTTAGAACTCCCCAAAAATGGTGTTCAGGCCTGTCTTATTGCTAACATGGCCTGCATTTAACTCTAATGATAGTGTTAATGATATTCAAAAGAGGTGTGGAACGCCCTATCCCATATCCACAGTAAGTTACATTTACTGTGCGACTTAACACAATTTTAGTTAGATCACATCTAAACCTGCCGTTAGGTGATTCAACACCAAAAGCCGTGTCGCAGCTATTTTGGGGGCTTTGGCCAGGGTGCTGAATTGGCCCACTTTGGCTTCTTATATTGCTTTAGTGTAGGACCCCCTCCACAGCTCCAAAAATCAATCGCACATAGTGGCAGGAGGAAGAAGTAGCACTACTTGGCACTTTAAATATTTATTTACATCTCCTCGCATCATATTAATTTATACATGTCGCTCTGTGTATGTCCTGTTTCTAACTGACTTTTCAACTGACTCCTCCGCATTCTCACCTTTTAAAGGGCAGCATTCCAAGGTTGCCAGGACAACCCTGACTGGACCAGCATCTCACACATACAATACCCAACCTGCCACTTTGGGTCATTACATAAGCAATATAGAAAGTCAAAGTGAATAAAATGGACAATGCCAAAAAAGAATCCCCTTAGAAGCCATAGTGACCATGAAGTAAAACTTCAATTAATCAGATTGCTCACTGTAGCATGTGATTACCACCTATTAGTTACGACATCACAGATTTTTCTAACCAGGGAAGCTTGGCTGGCAAAATCATTGATGTCATAACTAATAGGCAACAAACATATGCTACAGCAAGCAATCTGATTGGTTGCTGTAACATGTGATGGCATTACAGGTCTACTGCGACAGCCATACCCTTATTAAAGGCCAGGGCTCTCACAGAAGATGGGAAGTTGTACTAGAGGCTATATCCAGTGGCTGAAGAAAGATAGACGACGTCAATAAGGACAGGTGAAGGTTAAAGAAAAGAAGAAGAAAGAACATTAATAAAGTAATACTTACAGATGTAGACCCAATCAAGGGAAGATCAAGGGTGTCAGTGATGATGAGGATCATCACCAGTCATGGATGGCATTGAATTACTAGTAGTCCGTTGGGCCTACTATTCATTTAGATTTTTAATTTGTCTATCTCTTTATGGTTTTTGGTCATCGAACCTGTGGAATGTTTTTTTTTAATGGTTGGGCATTGGCCCATTCCTTAAAGATGGTGGCCATCTACTAGGATGAGGTCATTCAAATGTTTTGAGATACCCATTGAGTACCATAGTGGCTTCCTGACCTCTCCTTCAGAGAGAGGTAGCCCCACTGATACTCAATAAATTCTTTTTATCCTTTTGAATGTTTGATTTGGTAATGTATGTGTCTATCTATATCATCGAAAATCTTGTTTGAGAGTGTCTGGAGACTATTTGATTGGTCCGTCGGTCCGCCCGCCCTCCCATGGCTCTCATTGGCCGGTGTCTGCCCCCCCCTGTGTCCCGCCCCCCCATGGCTCTCATTGGCCCCCCAGAACACGCGCTCTCCTGCTCTCTCCTCCCACAGGCCGTCCTTTCCCGGGCTTTCACCCTCCCCACGGCTCTCACATCCCCACGGCTCTCACCCTCCCCATGGTTCTCACCCTCCCCACGGCTCTCACCCTCCCCACAGCCCTCACCCTCCCACGGCTCTCACCTCCCATAGGCCACTCCCTCCCCCCGGCTCTAAACCTTCCCCGGTGCTCTCCTCCCTCACCCGGCGCTCTCCTCCCTCACACACCGCTCCCTTCCCCGGCGCTCTCCTCCCTCACACACCGCTCTCCTCCCTCACACACCGCTCCCTTCCCCGGTGCTCTCCTCCCTCACCCGGCACTCTCCTCCCTCACCCGGTGCTCTCCTCCATCATCCGGTGCTCTCCTCCCTCACCCGGCGCTCTCCTCCCTCACCCAGCGCTCTCCTCCCTCACACACAACTCTCCTCCCTCACACACCGCCCCCTTCCCCGTCGCTCTCCCTCACCCGGCGCTCTCACCCTCCACCCCTCCCCCACCCAGAGCACGCTCTCTGCGGCTCTCCCCTCACATAGGCCACTCCCCCAGCTCCCCACCCCCGAGAGCGCTCCTCTGGCTCTCTCCGCCTCCCCTGTGAAAGGCACAGCACCTCCTCACTAGAGTGTCTCAGCCTCGCCGAGGGTCAGAGACACCGCTGAGGAGCCCGAGATGGAGGATAAGCGCGTCCGGTACCCAGAGGAAGAGGAGGAGCGCGGCCGGGTGCAAGGTGAGTAAACGCAGGGGAATGGGTTATTTAACGTGTCCCTGACTCCCCCTGCCCTTTGCCCCCTGCCCTCCCTCCCCCTGCCCTTTGCCCTCCCTCCCCTGCCCTATGCCCCCTGCCCTCCCTCCCTCCCCCTGCCCTTTGCCCCCTGCCCTCCATCCCCCTGCCCTTTGCCGCAGCCCTCCCTCCCCCTGCCCTTTTCCCCCTGCCCTCCCTCCCCCTCCCCTATGCCCCCTGCCCTCCCTCCCCTTGCCATTTGTCCCCTGCCCTCCCTCCCCCTGCCCTTTTCCCCCTGCCCTCCCAATCCCTGCCCTTTGCCCTCCCTCCCCCTGCCCTTTGCCCCCTGCCCTTTGCCCCCTGACCTCCCTCCCCCAGCCCTTTGCCCCCTGCCCTCCCTCCCCCTGCCCTTTGCCGCAGCCCTCCCTCCCCCTGCCCTTTGCTCCCTGCCCTCCCTCCCCCTGCCCTATGCCCCCTGCCCTCCCCCTGCCATTTGCCCCCTGCCCTCCCTGCCCCTGCCCTTTGCCTCCTGCCCTCCCTCCCCCTGCCCTTTGCCCTCCCTCCCCTGCCCTTTGCCCCCTGCCCTCCCTCCCCCTGCCCTTTGCCCCCTGCCCTCCCTCCCCCTGCCCTTTGCCCTCCCTCCCCTGCCCTATGCCCCCTGCCCTCCCTCCCTCCCCCTGCCCTTTGCCCCCTGCCCTCCATCCCCCTGCCCTTTGCCGCAGCCCTCCCTCCCCCTGCCCTTTTCCCCCTGCCCTCCCTCCCCCTCCCCTATGCCCCCTGCCCTCCCTCCCCTTGCCATTTGTCCCCTGCCCTCCCTCCCCCTGCCCTTTTCCCCCTGCCCTCCCAATCCCTGCCCTTTGCCCTCCCTCCCCCTGCCCTTTGCCCCCTGCCCTTTGCCCCCTGACCTCCCTCCCCCAGCCCTTTGCCCCCTGCCCTCCCTCCCCCTGCCCTTTGCCGCAGCCCTCCCTCCCCCTGCCCTTTGCTCCCTGCCCTCCCTCCCCCTGCCCTATGCCCCCTGCCCTCCCCCTGCCATTTGCCCCCTGCCCTCCCTGCCCCTGCCCTTTGCCTCCTGCCCTCCCTCCCCCTGCCCTTTGCCCTCCCTCCCCTGCCCTTTGCCCCCTGCCCTCCCTCCCCCTGCCCTTTGCCCCCTGCCCTCCCTCCCCCTGCCCTTTGCCGCAGCCCTTCATCCCCCTGCCCTTTGCCCCCTGCCCTCCCTCCCTCTGCTCTATGCCCCCTGCCCTCCCTCCCCCTGCCATTTGCCCCCTGCCCTCCCTCCCCCTGCCCTTTGCCCCCCGTCCTCCCTCCCCCTGCCCTTTGCCCTCCCTCCCCCTGCCCTTTGCCCCCTGACCACCCTCCCCCTGCCCTTTGCCCCCTGCCCTTTGCCCCCTGCCCTTTGCTGCCCTCCCTGCCCTTTGCCCTCCCTGCCCTTTGCCCTGCCTGCCCTTTGCCCTCCCTGCCCTTTGCCTGGCCTGGACTCTGCCCTCCCTGCTCTCTGCCCTCCCTGCCCCTTGCCCCCCCGCCCTTCCACGCCCCATGGCCCCCCACCCTTCTACGCCCCTTGGCCCCACCGCCCTTCCACGCCCCTTCACCCCCCCCCCCCGCCCTTCCACACCCCTTGGCCCCCCGCCCTTCTACGTCCCTTGGCCCCCCCGCCCTTCCACGCCCCTTCACCCCCCCTGCCCTTCCACGCCCCTTCACTACCCCCGCACACTTCCACGCCCCTTCCCCACCCCCCGCCCTTCCACTCCCCCCCCATCCCTTCCACTCCATGCCCTCTGCCCTTCCACACCGGGTATATCAGCTAGTATTATATATGTGTGTGTATAATTTAATTTTTTAAATATTTGCTTGTGATGTAATTGTATCCTGTGTTTATATCGAACACTGGCCCTATTGGCCACCTTTGGCTAGTAGGGCTATAGGGGGTTTAGGTTTGCTGGAAAGTTGGGGTGGGTTATGGTGATAGATGTTCATGGGAGGGAGGTTAGGACACAGGGGGATTAAAAGGGAAAGTTAACCCCATGTATGGTATAGCGGTTGTACCTCTAGGCCATACAATAGGTGACCATGAAGGCATGCATGATGCATCACTACATGGCCACTATGCCTTCTAAATGGTTAATATTTTTTTTAATGGCATATAACATGTATATATTACTTTGCAATATATGCATAGCATCTTTATTAGAATATGGCAAAGGCAGACCAGTGGTATTCCAGCATTAGCTGGCTACCCTCACATTACCCATATTCAATTGGGGGCCCTAACAGCCATTGCTTTTGCATATAATTAGCTTTGTGGATCTTGATTAACTCAGGGAAATAAAGACTGTGATCAATTTTTCATAACGCAACGTTGGGAGCCCTGACAATGGAGTTCTGAAGATCTGACCCTATTTTTTTTAAACGTTTATCCTGCTTGTAAACATTGAAATCTGAAATGCAGTTTCTTATTTCCCCATTACATTGTCCTCTTTGCTAAATGATCATTTGTCAGGTTTGGGACATTCTTTATTCTCACCACCTTATCACTTGAGCAACACAACAAGAAGCTAGCTTTCACGAAATAAAAATATTACTGTCATTCATTTACACTGGTGTGACTACATCTTCTATGTGGTATGTGTAGCAGGATATATTTGAAGATTCCCATTTGCACACTATCACCACATGTTGCTCTAGAAAGCAATAGGGAAGAAAACATTGCAGCCTTTTCTTCCATCTGTTACCATAAAAGATAGCAAGATCTTAAACTAATTCATAATTCCTGTGATACATGTCACATGATTTGGATAATAAACAGCTTCTACATTGCATGCAAAATAATCAATAAATACTAATGTAGCCATGTATAAAAATGATATACAGCTCCTTCTCATGCTGGCAGTAAACCTGGTAAGTATGCAGGGTTGCCAGCAACAATCATGGAGGTTTGCCCTCACAACCTGGTGAGGTGTCATATGTAACAAGGGAAGTGACAACATGCTCTGTGTCCACTGTTATTGACACAGAGGGCTGTCTGTTTCTGAGGCTATATAAGATACAGAACTGCCTACAGTTAGTGGTTCTTAGGAAGCGTGATGTTCTAGTTCAAGGTGGAATGACTGCAGCAGTTCAAGGCTGTCAGATTCATGTGCTAGCTGACTACACACTGTGTTCAGGGACCTGAGACAGATGGTGATCTCCCTTAGGGGAGAGGTGAGACAACTCTATTAAGAGAGGAGGAACCTTCTGAGAGGAATGTACTCCAACAGGATGAGCGGCTAGCACGACCGCGATGAGGAGCAGTCTGCCTGGAAAGATGCAAATAAATATGCCCTTGTTCACTACAACCCTTCTGTGTGAGTATGGAGTCAATCTACAGAAGGAGGTACCCCTGCGGCCAAAGAGATCCTAATGGGGTGGAGGCGCTGCATCGTGTGTGAGTAGGACTCAGAGACACTACCTCAGATGCCTGTCATGCTGATATCCCCATACCAACCCAACGGGAGATTCAGAAGTCCTGTAAGCCAGCAGGTGCACCACAACATACACAGACATGTAATGGGGACCAGTAGACCACAGGGGGCCAATGTGAGATTGGGGGGGTGTCTGACCATTACACTGCTATGGTGAGATATGATGGAACCAGGTAAACCATTCTAATGCAAGAATTAAGAACGTCCAACGTCTACATTAAAATTGTAAGGAGCCACCGGAATGTGATGTATGATCTTTTGTGGTGAGTGCTCAATTCTTTTGGAATGAGTAAAGTGATTTAGATATTCGGTTACCTTTTTCAATATTTATGAAGTTGACATCTTATGAAGCTGTGTAACATCTTAAGTGTCACATTTAAAGTGTCTGTAGAATACATTTTGGAGTTGAAATTGGAGGTGAAGATTAGAGGAAGATCTGGACTCTGCACAGCAACAACAACTTTGCAACTCTGAGAACTTGACTTTCTAAATGCTGTGATTATTTGTACTCTTCCTATCCTCCAATAACTGGGAAGTCTCTCCTCCTGCATCACACTATGCCCTCCCTATTGCTTTTTCCATTTACGGTTTCCTCACTCCTTTGTGAACATCTCTGTTCTCTCCAATTTCCCCACTCCGCCATTATTTATACACCTCTCTCCCAACAACTTCTTTACCCCTCAATAAAGAACACCCACACAAATCCTATATTCACACCCTCTATCTACTCCTTCCTACTGCTGGGGATATCTCTCCTAATCCTGAACCCAGACTTACACACCTGTTCTCACCCACGCCTCCCTGCCATCTCTTCCCCTGTAAATGGTGTTAACCTTCTGATTTAATACTGACTAACCTTAAATTCGCCTCACAAATCAAGCATCCCAATAGCCTGCATTCATGGCTATTGTCCCACACCCACAGTCACTCCTACCACCCATTGTGACCAAGCACTGCCATATACTGCACTTATTCCCTCAACTGCTGTCTCTGTAAATCTCCCATCATACCACTTAGATTGTAAACTCTTCGAGGCAGGGATTTCCTTTCCTATTGTCTGATTATGCTACGCTTATTGTATGATTATAATTCCCTGTACTGTATTCTTTGTAAAGTGCTGAGTACACTTTTGGCGCTATATAAATAAAGACATACAATAAGAAAACGTGCATAGTGCATAGGCTTAATTTCAAGTTGTGGAAAGCTGACAATCCTTACTACCTGCAAAACATTTGCTAGTTTGAATAATTAATAAAACCACAGCACACTTCTAGTGCTATAGCCAGAACATAATGCAATTGTTTTAGAAAATGTAATTACTTAGGGCACAGTATACAGTACATAACAAAACTTACACACTTTTGAGACTAGATTTTAATGACTGTTGTTGGTAAGCTAAAGGAGGAAATAATGCTTTCTTTGTGTAGAAAACATAGTAAATAGAAAGGGGTAATGGGCAGTGGAGAAATCTGTTTGATACTGCTCAGTCTGCGTCATCCCGTCTCCTGACCTCATTCACTTATTCTACCCTGTTCATTATCCTCCTAAAGCTATTTTCTTCTGTTAACCTGAAGCATTGTTTAGCAACTAGACAGCAACCATGTGTTCTGATGATTGAATTACATTTACAGACACCGTACCAGAACTAGCCTTGCTATGTATTTGCAGAATGCTCCTGCCTGCTAAACCTTTTTTTGCCTTTATCTAATAGGATATGAATAAGATAATATCCAGTCAATAGGAATGGGCAAATATTTCCCCAAATTTTGAATTTTCTTCTGAAATGCCGACGTTTTTTGCCTTTTCAAATATTTGCATGTTTGTTACAGTTAGAAAGAAAATGGCACAACAGTGGGGTTTTATTTATTTATTTTTTTTGTAAATTTGAGAATATTTGCAAAAAGATTATTTGAAAATTGAGAATATATTTGCAAATTCTCGAAAGAGAATATTAAAAAAAATTAGAGAATATTTGTAAATTTCTAACAAATAAAAACAACAAAATTTGAAACATATTCGGAAATTTTTAACATTTTTCACAAAAAAATCAGCAAATTGAATTTTTGCAAATTCCCCCATCTCTACTAATCAAGACCCAACGTTACAAATACGTGTGCCTGCGCCATGGTAATGGTAATGGTAATGAACCATGCATTTTATAGACAAAAGTAAATATAACTCTTTTTTTTTTATACAGCTTATTTTAGGGATGTTTTTAACTCATTGGGGAATAGCACAAACCCATATTCATCATTTAGTAAGCAATGCTAAGCCATAAGGTTCCTTATGGCCCATTCCCTGTATATTATAATAATAATAATAGCATGTTCTTGTATAGCGCTGCTAGTTTTATGTAGTGCTTTACAGATACATTTTGCAGGCACAGGTCCCTGCCCTGTGGAGCTTACAATCTATGGGTTTTTTTTGGTGCGAGAGGCACAGCGAGATGAAATGACTTGCCCAAGGTCACAAGGAGTCGACACTGGGAATTGAACCAATCTCCACTGTTTCAAGCTCTCAGTACCAGTCAGTGTCTTTACTCACTGAGCCACTCCCTCTACCCTTATAAGTTAGCACTGCTTAGTAAACATGTAACCATGATATCCTACAAACCTCTGATTTGTTTTTCTTGGTCAGTAGCAAAGAAATATATATATAGTTTTGTCCTAGTTGTGATTGATGCTGCAACAGATGTTGAAAGCTGTGTCCTCCATTTATATTAGTTATTTCTTGGAATATGGCCTCAAGATTAATGTCCAATGCTCCTGGAGATATTCAGTTGAAGAATAGTTATTCTATACTTTACTAGACAAAGAAAAACAAAAAATATTTTCCACAGAGAGAGTAATATACCAAGTTTATTACAAAATGTTCACAGTATTATACAGTATAGTAGTATTCCAGTAGCATACAGATGGAGTGAATTTTTTCAATGAGACTACAAGGCATATCACAGATATTCCCAGAGTTTGTATAGGGTTCTGTATCCGTGTTGGTGCAGAATATCACAACATATCCCACTGTAATGTACCAGAGGGGCAATGAAGCCTGCTACATAAATATAACACAGCAGGCAACAGCATAAGTTCATCAATGTGGTCAACAATATGAACCCAGGCACTGAAATGGTATGGAACCGAGTCAAGCTTTAGCGCAATTTAAGTCTCACTCCTATGAAGTGATAATGCTTAGAGCTAAATCTGAAATAGAGTGTCATACTGTTAATTTGGCAAGGGAGTATAAAACTAATGAGCATTTTAAAAATGGCACTTATGAATTTGTAGTAATGCTTTCTGTGTGGTTTTAATGCATCCAATTAAACATAGAGTCCAACCGTCCATCTTACTTTAATTCCACATTAAAACTGCAAAAAACACAAATGTAAAAGTACAGGTAACCCATGTAATCCCCCTCCCCCACCCCCATCCCAGTTGATTTGAGTTTGTGCTTATCAGTTTTATTGTATATAGTTTTTTGTTCCTAAGAATAATTTACTTCTTTGTTTCTATATTAGGATGGTCAATAAGACTTTTTAATAAGAGTTTTATAGAACTTTGATATTTATTCTATTTTTAGAAGACATACTGTATACATCATTCCTTGATAAAGGACCTACCGGTCCGAAACGTGTAGGAGGTGTGTTTTTTTGTCCCCAACGGGGTGATGATGTCATCAGCTATGCACTGAAATAAATGGAACTTTATTTTTATCTCCACCTGGCTCCCTGGCTGTGCGCTATTTGTTCTTTTCTTGATCATTCACATACTGTATTGTTTTTCATCAATTTATATATTTTTATATATCCCCTTGTGACAGTGATGGAGTTACACAATAGATGAGGTTGAAAAAAGACATACAGTATGTCCATTGAGTTCAACCAATGTTAAATGTAGACGATGGAGACATATATTATATTTCTGTTTACAGTATATTGATCCAGAGGAAGGAAAACAATAAACTTAAGTGAAACATTATCCTATTATTCCCCGTAAGGGAAAAAATAAATTCCTCCCTGACTTGAGTAATGGGAGTCAGATTTCCCCCTGAATCAATAGCAACCTATGTTTACTTATTTGGTATATCCCTGTATATCTATCCTTTCTAAAAAAAAAAAAGACATCTAACTTTGTCTTGGAGATATCTATTGTATCTGCCATCATAGGGCTCGTTCACTAAACTTCGATAAATACCATACTATAAATACTATATAGTGCAAGATTACCTGTGGTGCTATTCACAAAGCTCCGATAACAGGGCAATATCGCACTATAACGACTTTTTATCGAGTTATAACACTCTGGCAAATAAAATGCTGATCAATAAGCCAAAAAATGCCCAAAATCGCTTTTTTGACAGAAACTGCTATTCACTAAGCAGTGATAAGCATATCGTACTATAAAAACTTGCAATATTTTGGCACCAGCTGAAGGCTGGTGCTAATGATATTGCAAGATGCATAAAAGCAATTTCTTTTAGTTTTATTGCACATGATTAATACCGGAGGCCTGCGGGGACAACACGGAGACCAGTGAAGTCTCCAGGGAACTAGCGGGCCCCCCCAGAGATCCAGGGGTCCCTGCATCTCTGGGGGGCCAGCGGGATCCCGGGGTCCCTGTGAGTCCTCACATGACTCCGGGTTCCCCGCCGGCCTCTGGTACCAATCCTCTGCAACAAAAATACAATTACAACCAGTTTCATTACCTCAGTGGCCAACTGCTTAGGTAATGAAAGGGTTAAACTTTCAACGTTGTTGATACTGGGGGGGGGGGGGTGAAGCTTGTAGGTGCCCAAGGGTGGGAGTTTACACCTTGCAGGATGGTGGCAGCAGAAGTTAACTCCTTCATTACCTTAGTGGTTACAACTGCTAAGGTAATGAACGGGTTAACCCCTCGTGCTTCGCTCATGCAAGGCCTAAACACCACCCTGGGGCAATTAGGAACTTCACTCATCCCCTGTACCAACAACCGGAATGGGTTAAAGTGCTATTAAGCAAAGGTGGCTGATAGCCCTTTTCCCCATTCAATTTATTTTTTATAGTGCAATACATAAATACAACCCCCCACCAACCCCAAGATACATACATACAGTACAGTGATGGGCAAAATTACTATTATCCAGATATTGAAAATAGTCCATTTGCCCATTAAAATAAAACCAACCAGCATAAAGTAAATAAAAGTTCTACTTACCCCTGCAAGGATGAAGGCCATCCTCATCAGCGTCTTCTGCGTCCTTGTCCTCCGTTGGCAGGAACATTGCAAAAGAAAAAACTAATGGCCACTAACCCATCAATCACCTTAGTTAGTAACCTAACCACTATAGTAATTAAGGGGCTAACCTCCCCTCCCCCATTAACAACCCAGGAGGCCTAACTACCCTCCCTGGGGCAACTACCCCCACAACCCATTGATTTGCACAGTGTTAAACCATAGCCATAATACAGCCATGGTTTGTCTCTATGGCAATAAATTGGAAAGCTAAAAAGCCACTAAATAAAACACATTGCATTAAAACATTTTTTACAGATGCCAATAAACCAATTGATTGGCACAGTGGTACACCATGCCCATATAATGTGGGCATGCTTTGCCACTTTGACAGTTAATTGGCAACCTAAAAAATACAATCAACAAAAATCCAAAACAATTAAATAAAAACAAGAACCACAAATACAATACATAACAATTAACTAAAAAAAACAACATTTGCCTACAAATGCATTGCTTGTCACTGGGTTTATCAATACGCTTAAAGGGGCATAGATAAAAACATTAACAGTCAATGGGCAACATACAAAAATAGATAAAAAAATACAATAAAAATACCAAAAAATACAAAAATAACATACAATCAATATTTTTCTTACCTTTGATGTCTTCGCCCTCCAACTCTGACTGCAGCAGGAACCTCTTGATCATCTACGCAATGCTCCTCAACTTCTGGTAAGCTTTTTCTTCTTTCTTCAGTCTTCTCTTCTTTAAATGTAATCCAATCCAATGGGACGGATGTTGTCCCGTTAGCTTCTTAAGCTCAAATGAGATGGGACAGGCCTTATATAAGGCCTGTGATGTCACATTTGAGTGTCAGATGTTACATTCCCAATCTGATTGGTTGGTGTACCATGTGACAGATTCTTTTTTTTTTTTTAAAGGATGTGACATCATAAAAAGGATGGAAGTCAGCCAATCAGGAAGGCTATGCTTCCCTCCCTTTAAGATGACATCACCAAAAACAAAGTGGCTGCCATCACATGTTACTCCAAACAATCGGATTGGAAGATATACCATGTGAGGCATCACATGGTGCACCCCCAATCTGATTGGTTGTAGTAAACCATGTGACAGCTTAAATCACCATTTAAAAAAATTGTTAAAGTTCGGGTTTTTTATCGAACTTTAAAAAATTGGTGTTTTTTCTTAGTAAATACCGTTTTGACACACATGTTTTATAGTGCGGTAAAACAATGCAAAGTCGCTCGACAATGCACTGATGTTATCGAAGTTTAGTGAATACGCCCCGTAGTGTCTCTCTATAATAGATTCCACATTGTAACTGCCTTTAATGTAAAGAACCATTTCCTTGCTGGTGAAATCTTACATTAACCAGGATTGAACATATCCCTCACACCCCCCCCCCCCGGCCCACACCTCCCCCCATCCAACCCCCCCTCCCCCGTTCACCCCTATAGGAAAGGGCAATTGTGAGAGGAATCCTAAAGAAGTAGGCAAAATGGACACACACTTTAAAAACCTTGTGGCCCTCAGGTTTAAATAAGGGTTTTGCTGTGGTTCCATTACTATTTGTTTTATTATACTATTTTAATAATAATTATTACAGTTTGTTTTAAGTTAAAACATAATTTCAAATTCACCTCTAGCAGCAGGGCAGTGAGTGCAATTAGAGCAGTGATCTTGTTCCCTTTTCCTTATTTCAAACATCCTTTCCTCCAATAGCAAGGGAAGACTCCATGTTTTTTGTAATGTACTTGAGATGAATAGTTCTCTTGAAAGTTCCTTGTATTGAAGCCACATATATTTCTAAATAGTTATCATATCCCCTATTAGATGCCTCTTTTCTAATGTACTGTAACCAAATCTAATTCAGCCAGCCCTTCTTTCATCCCTTTTATTAATTCCCTTTTATTAATTTGGTGGCATTTCTCTGCACTTTTTCCAGTTCCAAAATATATTTTTTATAGAGTGGTGTCAAAAACTTTACTCCATCTTCAAGGTTTGCTCTTACTAAGTATTTAAACAGTGGCCAATGTATGATGTCTTCCTCTAATTCATACCCCATTTTTATGCAAGATAATATCATATTTGCCTTGTAGAGTAGCTACTGCCTGACATTGAGCACTATTGCTAAGCCTGCTGTCTACAACCACTCCTAAATCCTTCTCCATCAAAGATTGACCTACATTTGTCCCATTTAGTTTGTATAACCTTTCTATTCTTGCTTCCTAAATGCATATCCTTATATTTAGCTGTATTAAACCTCATTAGCAATTTACCTACCCAAGTTTCCAGTTTATCCAAGTTCTTCTGTACAGAAATAATATCCTGCTCTGATTTTACTACTGTACCGTAAACAATTTAGTGTCATCAGCAAATATGGAGACTTTGCTCTCTAGGCCAACCTCAACGTCATAAATAAACAAGTTAAAATGCAGTTACTCAATACTGAACCTTCAGGTACTCCACTTACACATTTATTTGGTTTAAAGGGGCAATCCCTCCTAATACCGAAGTTAACAAATTCCAGTGACATGTTTAAGGAGCCTCATCTGAGTAATTAATACAATTCTTAGTTAAATCTGATACTTAAAAGTATTTTTAATTATTTTTTAACTTGGTAGGGGTTTAATTTCCTCTGGCTGCTCCCTTTTGTGTGATCTCACTTTGTATTCAGTAATCGATTGTGCAGCCAGAGTTCCCTCTCCCTACCTCGTCTTAACTTTATTGTTTCTCTGATAAAGACAGGGTTGAATAAGGATAAAGAAAATACTTGATTGACAAACACTTTCCTATTCAGAGGCCTCGAAGACTGTGTTGATTGTGGGCCAGACCCAAAAAGAGTGCTAAAAGTTAGCATGTTTCAGGTTTCATTCATATGAATGGGAGTAAAGGCGTCCTAAAGCTTAGCATCCTTTTGTGGATCTGAGCCTATGTGGGATAGCACATAACAGTTATGTGAAGTACTGCATTTTGCCACATCTATAAATCTGCCATGTCCTCTTGGAGTTTCAGAGTTGGATTTAAGAATTTTTGTGTATTTAAAAGTAAACATTGTTTTATGTAACATTGCTTTTCCGTAATTCTGTTTTAAGATCATGTTTAGTTTCATTTTATTTATTTACTTATAAAATATTTTACCAGGAAGTAATACATTGAGAGTTACCTCTCGTTTTCAAGTATGTCCTGGGCACAGAGTAAAACAAATAGTACATGGTTACAAGTACTGTTACATAAATGAACAAGGTATACATTATATACAAGACATTGCGTGCACAGTTAAAGAAAATATATATTATGAGCGTATGAAACAGTTACAGACCAGATTAAAATGTGAGACAGCCTTAGATTTGAAAGAATTTAAGCTGGTGGTGGATATGAGAGTCTCTGGTAGGTTGTTCCAGTTTTGGGGTGCACGGAAGGAGAAGGAGGAACGTCCGGATACTTTGTTGAGCCTTGGGACCATGAATAGTCTTTTGGAGTCTGATCTCAGGTGATAGGTGCTGCATGTGGTAGGGGTGAGGAGCTTGTTCAGGTAGCTGGGTAGCTTGCCCAGAAAGTATTTGAGGGTGAGACAGGAAAGGTGAACTTTGCGCCTAGACTCTAGTGATGACCAAACTAGTTCTTTGAGCATTTCGCAGTGATGTGTGTTGTAGTTGCATTGGAGAACAAAACAACAAATTGAATTGTAGAGGGTGTCAAGTTTGCTAAGGTGGGTTTGAGGAGCCGAGCCATATACTATGTCTCCATAGTCAATAATTGGCATTAGCATCTGCTGTGCAATACGCTTTCTGACCAGGATACTTAGGGAAGATTTGTTCCTGTAAAGTACCCCTAGTTTGGCATAGGTCTTGGTTGTCAGGGTATCAATGTGCATCCCGAATGTTAAGTGGGAGTCAAACCATAAGCCCAGGTATTTAAAACTAGTGACAGGTGTTAGGGTGGTGTTAGCGTTGGTTCTAATCAGGAGCTCAGTCACTGGAAGCTTACAAATTTAGTCTTGGTCCCAAATACCATTGTTACAGTCTTGTCAGTGTTTAAAAACAGTTTTTTTGGGAAATCCAGTTTTCGAGTCTCAAAAAGTCAGACTGAAGTGTTGAAGGTCAGAGAGGCTATGGCTGTGTGCATATAGGATTGTGTCATCTGCATACATGTGTATTGAGGCTTCCTTACAAGCTGTGGGAAGATCATTAATGAACACTGAGAAGAGTAGGGGCCCCAGAACAGAGCCTTGCGGGACACCACAGGTGATATCCAGGGGGTTGGAGTTAGAGCCTGAGATGGAAACATGTTGGGATCTTCCTGATAGTTAGGACTGAAACCAGTTTAAAGCATGTTTCCCTATTCCAGAGCTCTGGAGTTTGTTAAGCAGGATAACATGATCAACTGTGTCAAAAGCCTTTGCAAAATCTAGGAATACTGCACCAGTGAGTTGTCCCCGTTCCATTCCACACTGGATTTCATTGCAAACTTTTAGCAGGGTAGTTACAGCGGAGTGTTTGGGACGAAACCCAGACTGGAATTGGCTAGGGAAATTTGTCTTGGTGTAGAAATCGCTTAATTGGGAGTGGACACATTTTTCCATAACTTTGGATAGAATTGGATAAATTTAGTAAGTGCATACATTTTTTCCTAATGATAATTGTGCCTCATGCTTTCAAATACTTATTTAATTCATTAGTTCTGTGTGTATATTTTCATCCTCTGTTATTAATAGTGACAGAAGATCTATTGAGCAAATTAACAACACCTCATTCCATCTCTTAATAAAATACTTTTTATATGTATGTTGCGTGGGAGACTTCAGTATCTTTAGAACTCAAGGCAATCTACAGTAATTGTTGAGACTTTGAATGTAGTGATATTTCCCCATTTATTTTTCTGAACAATTACTATTTAAACACACATTGCATTTTCCTTCTTATGTTGCATACACATCTAGCTTTCTAATCAATCTTTTCAGCAAGTTTTTCTTTCTCCTTTTCACTTCTAATTATGCATATTCAGAAAAGTTTGAGAGGAGAATATTATACATTTTCTCTTACTTTTTGTAGTCATTTTTAATTGTACTGATGCAGCGGCCGTTATTCGAACACTTCACGCGTCATGTACATCGGAATCCCGATTTGAAACCGCGGGATGAATTCCAGCCTTCCCGCACTAAGATGCGAGCGCGGCAAGTGCGGAAAAATGAATTTTAGTGTTCTGGCTATTAAGAACATGAAATTGACACAGTAACACAGTAGCACAGTACTGTACACATTACAATTCATCCATTTTATTGCAAACGAAGAAACAGAATCCATGAAATTCAAACAAAACATCTGCGATAAGTGCGGGTGCCTGGGGCGATTGGCCGTGTTCCTGCTGCGTGAGGAACAGCAGAGAACTCAAAATCGGCGCCGAGATGTGTTCGAATAACGCCCGCTGCATCAGTATGTCACATTTGAGTAGGTCCTTTGACACAGCGCCATATAGAATACTGATAAAAAAAGTTGTAGTGCCTGGGGTTCAGTTCTAATTTGTTTACATTGATAAGACATTGGTTGAGGGACAGGCAACAGAAGACTGACATAAATGGATGGAGTCCATTCAAAGGAGTAGAAGGTGACCAGTGTTTTTTTCTGGAATCTTTACTGGGACCGGGGTTTTTTTTTATATTTCTTTTAGTGACGTTAGAGATGGTCTTGTATTGAAAGTATAAAGAAGTCCAAAAAAGGTCTCGGGTGCTTACAAGGAGACAATCAGGCAGCAAAAAGAGGGAAGATACAAAAAGAGAAAATATATAGTGTAGTATGTTGATATATAAGGAAAAATAAATAAAGTGGTGAGGTACAGGCTCACATGCAAAGCTTGGGTTAACAGTGTGTCAGTACTCAGTAGATCAGATTCTTCTTGATGTTCGTACAGATGTTTTCCTCAGGACATGCAAGTTAAAATGTGGTGTACAGTATACTGCACCGACACACTTTATTCGAGCAAATACCCGGTATGTACCTGGCAGATACCTGGAATGCGCCGCTCCTCACCTCTGACAAGCCCCGTTGCATTTGCCTTCCCAGCCTGGGTTCATGCCTGGCTGATGGGCGGTTGATCTGTTAAATGATAATGATTAGGATTTAATAGGCTGCAATGCTTCGCGTGTCTACCAGATGGCATAAATTCATGAATTGTAATGCAGTATATATATATATATATACTGTGCAGTATTGCAGCCAGCGGGAATAAAATGCTTCAATCCCTGCCTGGAAAATAACTCAATGCACTCGGGCAGAAAACAGTCACAAACCTCAATACACCCGGGTATACCCGAATTCGTGGGACTAGCCGAGCTCGAATAAAGTGTGTCGCCAGTGTATAGTGCAATATGCCTTTTATTCCTACATAAAGTAAAAGATCAGTGCACTCACGTAAAAAGCATAAACTAAAGCAATATGCTATATAACTTGGAGTTTCTCCACTTTCAAATAGCTTGTGTACAGTATGTATCTGGCATCTCATCAAGCCTTTGCGCTCTCTTTATAGTCTTGGTTTGCTGTCACTTCTGGTTCCGGTTGCCATCGGGATCTGCCCTCGAAGAAAAACCCTCTTAGCAGCCAAACTTCCACCCTGTGCATTTCGAGGATCTCAATACTTCCTCTTCATCAGTGGCATCCATTTTGAGGCTCCTTCGTTTCTATATATACCAAAAGTACTTAAGCCTATCAAGCTCTCCCCAACAAACATATTAATCTAAATTCACAGGTCAACATAATAAACATACACAATATGAATAGCATTCTAATACATGACAATATAATAACAGTACAGTACTGTAATTCATATCATTTGTTTAAAATGTTTTTATTTAAACAAGAGCACTGTTCAAAAATACTTTATCTATTATGTTTCCATAATTGGTTTTATTATATACAGTATGTATCAAAATGTACCAAAAATAAAAACTCTATTGCTTTTAATAGGACTTTCTTCCTTTTATATGGATGGTGGAGGTGTTTTTCCCCAGAATTGTACCACTTTTTCCTTAATACATGGGGGCATTCACAAAGCTATGATAGGGGATATCGGAGCTTGATCGGCATTAACTTAAATTCTTCGTGAATCTCGGTTATAGGGGCCCATTCTAGTAGATTTCACCATTGAATGTGTTGGCATGTTCCTAGCTCATGGAATGAAATTTGTGAAAAAACGGTATTCACTAATTTCTGTCTACCTTAGAATGTATATTGGACACCACTTTGATCTGTCTCCTCTCTGGCCATATGGGTGAGCATAAGGGTGAGTTAGGAAGGTACTGTATGGGAGAGAGTTTGTTTTGTGTATGCTTGCCCATCACGGCAGCACCTGTGAGTTTCTTTTAAATACCAAGGGATTGAAGGATGTAATCAAGGGATGGTTTGATTGGAACTGCAGCACAAAAAGAGTGGAGTGACAGAAGAAGGTTAGGTGTAGGAATACATCAGCAGCGAAACAGTTAACATAGTGGAGACTGTGAGGATTGATTAGTGGTAGAGGAGAAGGGGGATGACTAAATCAAGTTTGTGGCAGGAGGGTTCAAAGAGTCCTTAGGGCTGGGTTTGTTATGATAGTAGCATAATGTAGGATCTCTAAAGTTGTCTTGCTGTGATAAACAGATATCGAAAAATATTTTACTGTGCCCATAATTACATGGTTATTAAAGGCAGAGTGAGCACTCTATGTTGTTATATGGCAATACTCCAAAAAGTGATATTGAGCGACGCTTTCACACAACATTGATTATTAGATTATAAACAAATCAAGTGATAAATTAGTGAACTAATATAAAATAGAAATGTTTGGGTAAATATTGCTCAAAAAATTCTGGTGAGGACTTGTTTCCAAAAGTCCTCCTCTTCAATCACCACTCCACAAAAATCCAGAAGGAGCAGGATCACCCAAAAGGAGAAAATAAAATATATGGTGTGCCCACTTACAGAAAGTATATAAATATATAGCCTTCTCCAACTGTGGTTTAAACATTTCTTCTTGTGAAGATGAGTGTAGATATTCCCTCAGGATAAGAAAGATAAAAGAGACATAGTACAATTCAACAATGACACAAAGTATTCACACATGTACTTCAGGTATTCACATTCTGTATATGTATATCAGGAAGTAAAATGGAGGAAGATTCTCTTGTCCTGCTGCAGTCCTTAGATAGTATGAAGGTACATTCATGAGTATTTAAGGTGCTTTGTAATTAAATGGAATATTAATTAAGTAGTTTTATAGAGAAGATCAGGAACAAGTAAAAGGTCAGGCAGCCCTTTTGGATGCTCTCATTGGTCTATAACTATTCCACATGGGTCACAGGCCAATGGGTTTTCTCGGGCGATCATTGGATGGGGAAGGTGAGATACTAAGTCTTCTCAAGAAGGCAGCTCCATCTGCTGGGTCTTCAATTCCTCCCCATCTTTTGGAACTTTCCCCTCATCCTTTAAGCATACGATGGTCACACCTATTCTCAAAAACACCATAGACCATATGTGCCTTACTAACTGCCACACTTCCCTCCTGCCTTTTACTTCCAAATTGCTAGAGCATCTTGTGTTCTCCCGTATGATCATCTTCCTTAATTCCCATGCCCTCCTGGAACTTTTACGATCTGGCTTTTTTAATGCTCACTAAACAGAAACTGTGTTTTCTAAAGTAGCCAATGACCTACATGAAGCCAAATTCCATGGTCATTTTTCCCTACTAATCCTGCTAGTTCTCTCTGCTGCCTTCAATACTGCCGATCACCCTCTTCTACTTTATATTCTTAACTCCCTTGGTATCCACAACAAAGCTCTATCTTGGTTCTCATCATACCTTTCCCATCACATTTTCAGTCTCTGTTGCTAACGTCTTCATCTTCTGCTGATCTGTCTGTTGGTGTACCTCAGGACTCTGATATGGGACCTCTTCTTTTCTTTCTCTACACACTATCACTTGGTGATCTCATCAACTCTTTAGGCCTTAAATATCACCGCTATGCAGATGATAAACATATATATCTATCCACCTTTAACCTCCCACCTGCAATCCAGTCCCAAGTCTCTGATTGCCTCCTCATGGATGGCACTCGGTCGTCTTAAACGTAATATGTCAAACCGAGCTCCTCATATTTCACCCTAAACCTGGCCCAATATCCCCTACCATCTATCGTGTACTACCACTGTGGCCATAATTTCCTGTTTTGTATTTTCTCATGAAAAGTTCTAAGTACAGCTGTGTGCACTATAATGTATAAATACAAATATGCATGCATACATACATACAAGTTGAATCCTCTCTGGTTACTAGCAACTTGAAAGGAAAGGTCCATCTCTATTTGATGTCCCTCTCATGCAGGATAGTTGTTGCTGCCTTCAGATTCTGCCTGCAGGCCAGGGTAGATGGAGACGGGTCGTTAAATACTCGAGAGAAACATCAAAGGGGAGAGGGCGGTGTGGTGTTAGATATGATCTATTATAGACAAGTCCTTAGACACTTGGGGGATCATTTCTCCTATGTTAGATTAAAATCCGACCCCACTAACCTATTTCTCAGTGAATTAAATAGACCTATTAGAAATGGGTAAGAATCTACAAATCCTCTCTCAAAATGAGTATGACTATTTACAAATGACTTTTACCAAATCCCCTCACCCCAATATTCCACCATCTGCCCACAATACATAAATATTTGAAACAACAACAAGTGAGGAAGAAAGACTGCTCTGAACAAGGTAAGAGGCCCCACAAAAGCCCCTGCACCGAGTCCCGCAAAAGTCCCAGCCATCCCTGACTACCTTATTAGCATAATTGTCTTTAAAAGGTTAGAATTGGTCTGTGAATTGTCATTCATATGCAAATGTGGCACCTAAATTATTGTGACACATCTAGTAACTGTTTTGGAGCAAGCTTTTTGTTCTTTCTTTTTTTTTATTGCTGTATAACTAGGGACATTATTACTTATATTTATTAACCCTGCTGATGTAATCCCTAGTGGTTGAGTTCTTCTTGTAATTCCAGACGTGACCTTTATTTATAAACTTCTTGCGCCAACACACTTGTACAAAAGCTTCATTTTCAGGTTTTCCCCTACTGCCCTAAATAAAGTTGGGATAAGTTTGTTTGCATTCATGATCACAAAGGGCTGACTAAACAAGGCTGAGCTAAGACTTGGGAGGGGTTTGATTTACTCTGGCCGATGTTACTGTGTGTTCAGCAAGTGCTTGCACAGCTATAGATATACTCTCTCAAGAAAACTTGAGGCAAACAATCCTTACCCGATTTATTATATTAGATTCCCCCCCCCCCCCTTTTGTTACATCTGGATAGCTGAACGCAAAGCAGAATACTTCCATGTGGTTTCACGGTGATGTTTCCGATTATAGAGACAAAGTAAAAACCATCTATGCAATGAAAATAAATACATTCTGGTCCTATATGTGGGAGCGGGGATTTAAAGACTTGAGGGATTCTGATTCTTGTTGCCCCCCCACCCCCCTGAAGCATTGTTGTTTCTAGTACTGGAACATGCTACTCCTTTTGAAGCTTTTGCACGTTGTGCAGCAGGATAACTGTAACCTACACTGAATTGGTAATTTCTGTCTCCTACAGATCTCAGTCACTAGTCTTAGAAAAGAACTGCTGATAACACTGCCAGTGCTTGCATTGCTTAGGAATTCGTTTTCTATGTATTCCCAGAGGTCCAAAGCAGCAAATATGCTGCACTTAGCTATAGATTTAATACATTCTTAGAACAAATGTGTTCCTGTAAGAATTCCGTTTGATCCATGTCTGGTTTTGTGCTTTAATCCAGGTTTTTCTGGAGCTTGCCTTTACTTGCTATTTTCGTCCATCTTTGTTCCCGGCAGCCTCCTATTTAAGGATGCACTTCCTACAGGACGTTACTGAGCAAGGTTCCTGATCTTGTTGCAGCCCCATTGCTGTTACTGTATATTCACTGGTTCTCTGCCTGTGGATGTTGCTGACATCTGCCTGTAACCCTGACCTTGCACCTTTGCCGGGTGCCTTGACCTCAGCCTGTGACCCTGACTCGGCACCTCTGTCACCTACCTTGATCCTGTGCCTGCAATCCCACTACATTAACTCTAAACAGAACTCTGGCTCTGGTTGGTGAATATATATATCACCACCTTAGTCCTCTGGCACCGCTTCCTGATCTGAGACGAGAACCGTTATAGTTCCATCTCTAAAAACAAAACTTACTGTAAGTGAGTAGCCCTTGAGACGTGCATGCAATTACATATATTATCTATGTTACCAATGCTGGGCCATCAAGCAACATATATGTAACATGGCCTTCCAGCAGTTACTTCTGTTTCTGGACCTTTCCTCTGTCAGTCCTGTTAGTGCAGGCAGTGGAAAGGTTAAATCCAGTTTTAGGCCTGTATGTGTATTTCAGCCTTGATTGTTGTAGCAATATTCGAGGGCGGGCCTTGCAACTGTGAGGTTGTCAATCTAAGGGGTGGATATTGGTTGGAACGCCCCCTGTTGTGTGTGGGCCAATCTGTATCTGGCTTTGGCTTGTAATGAGTCAGAGTTAGAGACACTCCCCTGAGATGTTCAAATTGGGACATGCCTCCTAAATTATCAGTTAGTGTTCAGTTAGTGATCAGTTAGTTGGAGTTGAGAAAGAGTCAGAGAGGAGACCACATAGGAAGCAACCTGTCTCTCCCTTCCCCCCATGCTGAGGGGAAGGGGGGGGGGTAAGAATATCATGCTGTGCAGGCATAGGAATGAGAGATATGCTACCACTGATTCTCTGTGTTGGAGCTGCCACCAATAAATACCAAAAAGACATTGCTGTGTGAGTTCCTGTCTCTGGGAATGAAGGAGTGCCAGTGAGGGTCCATCCCCTGAAGACCCCAGAGGATCCTCACTGGCTGGAGGCACTGCACCATCAGAAGACATCAGAGATCAAGGTAATCTGTCCCCCTGTCCCTGTCCGGGTTCTCCCATACCACCGCGGAGCCCTCAGCCCTCCTGTTGCCAGCAGGTTGCAGTACCCAGACTGCTTGTAGTAACCCAGAAGGAGAGCACCCCCCATCTCACTTAGGTGGGGATGGGATAAAAGGGTTACATTTGGAGGCACTGCTGAGATGAACTGCTCCCCAGGACAGGACAGGTTTTATCAACGGGAAAGGTTTCCAGAGACAGTGAACCATGCAGCAGTGTCTGAGACTTTGGCAGCAGCATGCAGACTTTCCAGAGAGGGGATCTCTCCCTGAAGCTTCCCCAGGGACGGGGTCATCCTGAAAAGGACCTTTTCTATGTGGGGCGACCCCCTGGTGGCTATGTGCCAGGGAGTGTGCTACCCACATACAGTCGCTAGCCTGTGGGGCGACTCCCTGGGGGGCTATGGTCAGGGAGCGTGGACACCCACATACATGCCACTACACGCATAATAGGATTTGGGGAGACTCCTTGGTGGCTATGTGCCAGGGAGAGAGGATACCCTGCCTATCAGTTAACCCGGAAAATTATGGGGAATAACGGATCACTGAAGCTAAACCAGGGAGCCTGCAGGCCCATCCTGGCACTTCAGTTGGGGCGATCCCCTGGGGCCTGTGGACCAGGGAGCATGGATACCCTTCTGTACTCCCCAACGAAGTTACAGTGAGGGGACAGGGCCTCTGAGGCGTCACCGGAGACCCCTGTGCACCCAGCAATAACATGACTATTGCGGTAATGGTTCGGGAGGCGTTCCCTGAAGCTACCCCAGGGCGCGTGGTACTCTGCAAAAAGAATTGTGCTTTACTTTGCGTGTTCCCTTACTGAAGAAAAGTGGGTCACGCCTGTCTCACAAGTCCTCACAAGATGGTGGTTTTTCTCTCAAGGAGACCGCGTGGTGATGGACTTTGTGCTTTAAAATGGCGGCTCCAGATCACTGGTGGCCGCATGGACTCATTCTACCTCAAAATGGCGCTTCCCGCCTTACCAGGGAAACCATGTGCTCTTTTGCAAAAGTTGCATCAACTTGCAAGCTTTTGCTGGACTTACAGTTTGCAGAAATAGCGCTGTGACAGGGTAAATAAAAACCACCAGCTATATGCCTGGCAGACATATGTTTAGTCTGCAGTACAGCAGTGATGAGGTTAACTTCAGCTGGGAAGCTCATGACAATTAGTTGGATCCCAGCTGCCTAATCAAGGTGTGTTAAAAACCCCAGGCTGTACACACATGCAGCCTAGCTGGTCAGGAGACAGGAGTGAGTTACTGAAGAGATTACTGATATAAGGTCTGTTTGCAAAGTACATGGTTTATGAACTGTTGTGTCCTGCATGCTGAAGAGAAACTGCTTTGTTTGCCATGCTGAAGATAAGCTATTTTGTTTTGTCTGCTGAAGAGAAGCTATTTTGTTTTGTGTGCTGTATGTTTTAAGGCTAAATAAATAAGCCTTGTCAAGAGACCCCGCGTGTGTAGTTGCGTGTACCCTGCAACAAGCGCAAACTACTGAAATCCCTCCCCCTTGCTTACTCTGGATTGGACTATACTATTTACCAGGGGGAGGAGCTGGGTGTGCCCTGCAGAAGCACACAGGATGTAAGGAGCCAGACGCACGTGTATTCCAGAGACAGCAGTTGTGCCTCTACTGTGAATTACCTGCCATCCTGATGGAGAGCCAAGGACAGATTTATGAGCTGACCCGAGGAGTCCTTGTCATTCGTGACTCCCCTGAGAACCAACTACTAGGGGTCTGCCCGCTATGCGACTACCCGGATCGCTCCACCTCATGGGGAGTTGCTCCACTTGCCATGTGCCGTATCAGCGGGCTAGACTTGATGGTCCCACAGAACTGGACCTTGTGATGAGCACCGGGGAGCTGCGCACCTTATATCAACTGGTGCGTAAGTTGTCCCAACTGGCCCAAGTTTCGGCCGATGACGCTGCTCGCCATTACATCGCCATGGTGTATGAACTCTTCTATCCTGACCTACAAGTGGTGTCCACTTACCCGTCGTCCACGTCCAGCATGGATCTGCCCACTGTACGGCATGGTGGCCGAAAAGAAGGCTCTCTGCTGAGTCCTACCGCCTGGGTGAATGCCTTCCTACAAGTGCCTGATCCTGCTCCGTCTACGGAGCCATCCCCTCTGAGCCCGTGCCAGCGGCGCTCAGTGGTCTGCCATCCGAGACCTGCGGCACCGCCTCACTCCCAGCGGCGTTCTACTGCCGCTCCGACAGGAAGGAACCCTCCGTTGAGTCTACTGTTCCGGACACCCCAGAGGTATCGGCCGATACCTCCCACGTACCCGATGTTGCTGAGACCAGCCTTGCTGCTGCCGATGGCGGTGAGTTGCTTTTCCTCTCTTCAGAACCCTGCTGGGATCAAGCCCAGAAAGCTGAGGAGCTGTATCTGCGGCGTCAGCAGGAGATGTGTGAGGCCCGTGCTCGCGTACTCTCCTACATGCGAGCTGCTGAACGCCACTACGATGAGATGCTGTTACAGAGTCCACTGATGGGAGAAGTGCTGGCCGGCACCACCCCTGATGAGTGCATCCACTCTTCTATTGCTGCTCCACCACCGGGAGATGGGAAGGTCGCCGAGTCGCCCGGCCGGGTGAGCTCCAGTGATATCCAGGCCGCTCCGGTGAGTGCTATTGATACGAACAATCCACTCCTCCTACACTGTAGGGAGAGGAAGGAAGCCCGAGACGCTCGCAGGCCCAAGAGCTGGCTGTGGCCCTCTATATTAAGGCCAAAGGGAGGGGAAAATTGAACTTGACCAAGGACTGTGCCATTGCTCCTCCCAGGGAGAGTTCCCTGAATGTGCCCCCTCGAGACTTTGGTGAGGCCCCCTTGTGGGTGGGTGGCCCCAGTCCCTGTGTCCCTTCTATCCTGCTTTCCCCGTCCGTCACCAGTCCCAGGATATGACCCCTGACCCCCAGGACTCTATCACCCGTGAGTTCTGTCGCTCCAAATGGACAATGCAAACTACTGTCTATCATGCCTGATATACATTTGGAGGGCTCTGTTCAGTGGGGGGAATGTGATGATGATGAGGGGACGGGTTCAGTAAAATCTGTGAATGTATTGTCTCCTGTCAGGGAGGAGGCAGAAGGAACCCCTATGTGGGAAGGTCCTATTTTCTGGGTGCTACCGGGCACCGCTACTGATAGAAGCCTAGTATAGTTTAGTCGCGCAGCCAGAGTATTAGTGCATAGGTTCAGGAAAATGGGTTATGAGTACCCCTATCTTCCTGAGAAATTAATGTGCAGTGCTGAAGTTCACCACATAGTGGGTGAAAGAAGCCATTCTTGCTCATCTAGTGACCTATGCTAAAGACCCCGCTTATGTGGACCTGGATAGAGCTCCACAACTATTAAAATTATGGATGGTAGGCCGAGATATTCACATAGACAGGGTGGAGTATATTTCGGAGTTCGGAAAACGCAGGTGCTAATCAGTAAAAGTACCTGATGGCAATGGCACAATGGTCAGGAAGCCGGACCCAGCTCATTACTACTAATGTATTTCTATTACTACTGTGGTAGAAAATGGTTCTGTTCTACTCATTCACTGTGTTGCCATGATATGCCATGTATCTGTGTCTATGCAGTGTTTATTCCATTCCTGTTATGCTGAAGTGTACAAGTGGTTGCATTTCAGCTTATGTCAAATTTACAGATGTTGCACAGTAAGGTAGTGTTATACCTACTGTAGTTCCAAGTGAGGACACTGGATTCTACCAGGGGGAGATTGTAACATGGCCTCCCGGCAGTTACTTCTGTTTCTGGACCTTTCCTTTGTCAATCCTGTTAGTTCAGGCAGTGGAAAGGTTACATCCGGTTTTAGGCCTGTATGTGTATTTCAGCCTTGAATGTTGTAGCAATATTCGAGGGCGGGCCTTGCAACTGTGAGGTTGTCAATCTAAGGGGTGGATATTGGTTGGAACGCCCCCTGTTGTGTGTGGGCCAATCTGTATCTGGCTTTGGCTTGTAATGAGTCAGAGTTAGAGACACTCCCCTGAGATGTTCAAATTGGGACATGCCTCCTAAATTATAAGTTAGAGTTCATAGTAATCAGTAAGTTGGAGTTGAGAAAGAGTCAGAGAGGAGACCACATAGGAAGCAACCTGTCTCTCCCTTCCCCCCATGCTGAGGGGAAGGTGGGGATAAGAATATCATGCTGTGCATGCATAGGAGTGAGAGATATGCTACCACTGATTCTCTGTGTTGGAGCTGCCACCAATAAATACTGAAAAGACATTGCTGTGTGGATTCCTGTCTCTGGGAATGAAGGAGTGCCAGTGAGGGTCCATCCCCTGAAGACCCCAGAGGATCCTCACTGGCTGGAGGCACTGCACCATCAGAAGACATCAGAGATCAAGGTAATCTGTCCCCCTGTCCCTGTCCTGGTTCTCCCACACCACCGCAGAGCCCTCAGCCCTCCTGTTGCCAGCAGGTTGCAGCACCCAGACCGCTTGTAGTAACCCAGAAGGAGAGCACCCCCATCTCACTTAGGTGGGGATGGGATAAAAGGGTTACATATACAATTAAATTGGTATGGGTAAGTGTGGGAAGGGGCACGCAGTCTTTAAACATTGCTATTCATTCACAATACTGTTGATTATATATAGTATTATTTTTAAATGCTGGACCTTCCTTTATTTTATATGTTGCTTGATGTCCCACATAGAAGGTGTCGTTGGGCAGCACCCACATGCCAGATTGTGACAGTCTAACCTTCGAGGTTAGTCCTATTGACCTTGGTGAGAGCCAATCATAATTTTTGTACAAGTGCTGGTGCTAACCACCATACAGTATATCAAATATATTATTTCTAATACAAACACGTTGGTAAATATTCTCTGCAATGATTTTATTAATATTCTCTACATAATCTTTGTTTATGGATTTATATTACAGTGCTGCATTTGTGCTCCTTTTCATCATATTAATTATTTTCATGCATATTAGTTCATCAATTAATTTTACTTGTAGTTTCTTATGTTCACAGTATTTTTATACTGTCTGTGTGAAAAATATCAATATCAACATTTAGAACTAATCAAATCTAGCATCAAAAAGTGGCAATTGACGTAAAAGTCAAAGTTCAGATATTATATCAAAGGAGCACACAGATACTGGGCCATATGTACTAAGCAGTGCTATGCTATAACACAACTTATAGTGCCAGAAGACACCTTTTATCCTATTCACAGAAGAGGGGAAGGATGTTAACATGTTGCTTATACTGAACTGACTAAAAATCCTTTATCTCCCAGCTCTCTTAATTTCTGCTGGTGCCGACATGCATTTCACAAGCAAAACGCTTTCTCAAGGCTTAGTCATGAAGCACCCTAATGATGACATATGCGACCAGGCCCCTCAACCTCATACCTTCCCCCCAGGGTTCCTTTTTTAGACAAGCGCAGGACATCTGCAGGGCCAAGGGGAAAAGGAAGATCAGAACAGGGAAAGATATGGGTTCTCAGGAACAGGGAAACAACTGTACCAACAACCAAAAAGAAGGGAAAGCCCCAGAGATATTGAATAATGACAAGTCACAGATCATCCATCTCTCAGACTTCACCTTAAGTGAACACCATACAGTATACAAATGCTAGGCAGAAGAATGTCCTTCTCCCCCTTGGCAGATCTCAGTGTTTTTGAGTGGGTGAAGGACATCAATCTGTTTGGTAGAAAACTTAAACTTCATTCATTTTTTACGTTAAGAGAGATCAGACAGAGGAATACTGAGGACGGCTTGCATAAGAATAACAATGCACACAATACTGAGTCACTGTACACACTCCTCAGTGAATCAATATTAGGATCACTGTGGTAGTGGTCAGACTATGGTTTTATCTGGTTTATACAATGATGACTCAGCTCTGGTAACAGCAACCTGAAGCAGACACTTGGCTTCTATTGCTCTGGTAAGATCCTGTTGGATATAATGTATATTGTAACAGCGCATTGCTACTCTAGACACTGCAGCAGCAGTGTAATACTATTGCAATCTCAGTTGGTTTCAAGTATTATTACCAGTGGGATTGAGGCAATAATATTAACACTGCCTACTCCCATCCAGCTTCCAAGAAGCTTACATCAGCGCTTAGTATTATCAATACTCAATATATATTGCTAGTTGGGACATGCCCTCAAACATGTAAAGGGGCCGGTTACCAGATATAAGGAGGTTATCAGGTTCTAGTAGTGTCCTAGAACAAGGAATACTGGGGACGCAAGTCACGCACAACATCTACTCATCCAATTTAGTATACCCTCAATGGTCAATCTAACCAAGAGACTGTTGTGTTGTATGGATCTATATCCAGTCTCGGGGAGGGTATATGATAGAGTGGTTACTACTGCTCTCAGGTGGTTATATTATAATACACCAGATTTTGTTTGTATGTGTATAGGTTTTTATACCCCACTTTATTTTATAGATTGAGATTATTAAAGATTTAATATTTTAATTTCATCCAATCATCAACTCATACACAAGGGGTTATAGTATTTTTTTTAGACATCTTCATTTATCAAACACTTCTAATACCAATCCTGTCGCAGTTTACACGTTTATTTACATAGGAGAGTGCACTGTAAGGGGTTCTTTCGTGCATAGGTGCCGCAGTTTCTACAGTAACACCCTGCACCTTCTTCTTTTCACAATAGTGCCTTATTAACCCTAGTGCACCCCTATCTTGGTAATTGGAAAAGCGGGTGTTACTATAGTATTGCTGAAAATGTCTTCTCTGAAAGCTTTGATAAGTACACTTCCTTTATAGATCTCTGGATCAGCTATATCGACAATGTGCTATTGTTGTGGTGAGGCCCAGAGATCATGCTCAACGAGTTCATTAACACTTTGAACACGAATCGGTAGAATCTACACCTGACCCTTGAATACGACTTTTCTACTGTCTGTAGAAACGTGACAGCAACTAACAGCCTGCTGGAAGCCACCAGCCATTACCCCAAGGCACAGGTTATTGGCTTACCGACTCGCCAGTTTCTAAGGATTAGAAGGAACTGCAGCTCAAATGAGGAATTCGAACTACAATCAATAAACATGACCAATCGTTTTCTGGACAGAGGCTATAGTAGGAAGGTAATTAAAAAGGCCTATAAACGAGCTAAATACAGTACATGCAAGGCCCTTCTCACTGATCACACACCCGTACCTAGCAATGGAGTGCTACCTTATTGGCACCTTTAACAAGCAATGGCATCAGGCACGTGCAATCCTACAGAAACACTGGCACATTCTCAGAGCAGATGAACACATCACTGAGGCACTACAAACCTACCCCTCAATGGTGAGCCAGCAGGCACGTAACCTTAGGGATTTGCTCTTCCACAGCCATTTCAGCGAGATAACAACCAGAACATGGCTCCCTCCGAAACCAAAGGGCTCATTAAGGTGCTAAAGATGTAAAGCCTGCCAATACACGAGAACAACCAAACAGTTTACGAATTGGGATCAATCAAAATCCTATCAGATCCGCACATTCATTAACTGCCTGAGCATAGGAGTTATTTATCAAGGCATATGTACCTGCGGCAAGATCTACGTTGGTAAGACTAAACGCCACCTAAAGCAGTGGGTACTTGAACACATTGGGACCATTCACAATAGTGTGGATAAAACACTAGCAAGGCATGTTAACAACTGCCATAATGGGGACTTGAATGTCATCCAATTTTGGGGCATTGACCAAATTGACCAACTTTCAAGTGGCCTGAGAAAAGGTGACTCAGATGTGGCCTTGATACAGAAGGAGGCTAAGTGGATCTGCACACTCAGCACTCTCGTGCCCAAAGGGCTCAACGAAAGATTCATGTTCACCTCCTTCATATAACTCCCCCTAGTGTGAACAGATGAATCCCACACACTGCCATGCCTAGTTGTGCCTCACTTCTCCTTTCATTGATTCTACCTTTACAGCAGCCTCAATTGATGAGGATACACACTTTTCAATTCTGCCATGTACTGGTCCACAGGGACTCCACAGCCCTGACATGCACACACCTTTATCAAGACAATTTCAGTGGTACCTCTGTATCCACTTGTTACGCTGGAGTCAGTTCAGCCCACATAGTTATCACCCCTGGAATAGACAGGAGCTATGTTAAGCACATTATAACTATTGATACTTGTCCCTTTCACTCAGCAATGAGGGAGTAATACCTCCCTTATCTGTCCCTTTTAATACCTGGGACCTGAGAGATTGACATCCTATTAATATTACAGCTCAGTACTCACGGCACATTTACTGGTGATTACTACTTGTCCAGGTGTCATTATACTGATACTGTACTCTGGATGCTTTCTAAGAGTGCATTTGTTGCAGCCATTTACTAAGGTACTTATTTCTACAACATAGAGGGTATTCTGTTCATACACATGCGTTCAGCACACAAAGGGTTAACATTGAGAAATACTTACTTTAGGCACCACTATATATACTGCCTAGCTTCTATGGAACACCCCCTTCATGACTAAGTCTTGAGAAAGCGTATTGTACGTGAAACGCGTGTCGGCACCAGCAGACTTGCACGCGCAGGGTCACTCATACACCGCTTCCACTTTTATCGCACGGCGATTAGTTGCGGCTCCCTGCTCCTGCACGTCACAGACTTTGTGCAGTGTCTAGATGGGCACGAGAGGTCTCATTTTAGGCTTTTGGAAGAGAGGATAGTATTTTATTGTAGTATGGCAATAGTGACCCATTCATGAGTATGGGCTGCCACTTCTAGTATTTCTCTTAACCTTTGCTAGCCTGCTAGCCTATTTGACAGCATTAGATCAAGTTCACCAGATTTATCATGATCCACAAATTACTATTCATCAAAATATACTGGTAGAGATAGCGCTTTTCTCTGACATAGTGCTTGCAGTATTCAGCTACACTGCTACGGATTCCTTACTGACTTGAGGCTTCTGTTATTACAAGCAAGCTTCTATGTAATTCATGTGACTGCAATCACTACCTAACAACGAGCAACTAACAAGGTTACTCTAGGACACTCTGTTCACAGCATATGTTTACGTATTCTACGATCAACTGATTACATCCTCCCTCTCCTTAACCACCAATTAATGTGGATCCCTTTCATTAAGGGCTCCATGAAGGATTTGTAGAATTTCATACTTATCACCTTTCTACAGTTTATTTTTTTGCCCAATATAAACATTTAGATAGTTAGTAGCAATTCAATATTATTGCTACTACATTTAAACACTTTGTTTATCTGTACACATTGTTATATGGATTACTATATGCTAGTTTATTTTTATTATAAAATTATATTAATATGTTCATTATTATTTTATAATCATTTGAGTATTATTATAATTCTCTTTTATTATATACTATATTAAATTGTATTTAGAATAAAGGGATTTTGTGTAATAATTAATTGCATCCACGGGGAGAGTTTGAATATCTTTATACCACTGTTGGTTTGTTTTATATGTATATGACGTTAGGGTGTATACAGGCATACCCCGCATTAATGTACGCAATGGGACCGGAGCATGTATGTAAAGTGAAAATGTACTTAAAGTGAAGCACTCCCTTTTCCCCACTTTTGATGCACGTACTGTACTGCAATTGTCATATAAGTGCATAACTGATGTAAATAACGCATGTGTAACAGGCTCTATAGCCTCCCCACTTGTGCACAGCTTCGGTACAGGTAGGGAGCCAGTATTGCTGTTCAGGATGTGCTGACAGGCGCATGCGTGAGCTGCTGTTTGCCTATCGAGCGAAATGTACTTACTCGCGAGTGTACTTAAAGTGAGTGTCCTTAAAGCGGGGTATGCCTGTATAGTTTGACATATGTTGGTACTGTTGTTTTTATGTTATGTATGTTTAAGAGTCCATGTAGTGAATTGGTACTAATGACATACAGGTTGTTTTAATTCTGAATAATCAATTCATTTTAATTGGCTAGGGTTTATTAATGTGTCACTAAGTATCATTGTTTTCAGCCCCTGAGGAAGTAGAGTGACATCTACGAAACGCGTAGGGCTAGTGGCATTGCCACTGTTGGACTGGCTTTGGACGTTTATGGTCATTTGACATTGGAGCCCAGCTTTCCCTTCAGCCTGCCAGCTGTCCCTTTAAGGCCACGGGTACGATCGCGCGCAGGCGCGCAGAGATTTCCCGTTTGCTCCGGAGGAGGAAGTGAGGCGTGTGTCTACACGCGGTGCAGAGCTGTGGACCCCGAACACCAGCCTCCACGCCCGGAGCTGTTCCGGCTAACATCGCAGGAACGGTCTGGAGCTCAAGCCGCAACGGAGCAGAGACATCACCCGGCAGGGAGACCATCTGTATTTAGGACTTGTTCCTACCAATGCGAGTTTAAGCCTTGCTGTCTGTAAGTAGGGCTCCAATTTTTGTGTCTCAGATAACCTGCGGTTCTTTGTATTTGCCAATGCAAGACTTGGCATAGTTCCTTTTAATAAATAGTTTTTTAATTGTCGCTAGGACTCTTAATTGTTTGTGTGTATTAGTGCAGTACTGCTCACCCTACAGTGTTGCGCTATGATTTTTGTTTGTTTGTGTTTTTCTCTTTGCATGGTCTGTCGAGCAAGTGTGCGGATCCCTTGAGGAGTTCTGGAGATTCCACTGACAATTTGGCGCCAGGTTTTTCTTTATTTTGTGTTATTCTGTTAGTACTGGCAGTATCACCGGGCAGCCAACCTTTATTAGAAGTCATTATTATACTATCACACTGTGTTTTACACTTTAGCGCTAGTTCACAATTATTTGTTCACCAATTCAATATTATTGCTACTACATTTAAACACTTTGTTTATCTGTACACATTGTTATATGGATAACTATATGCTAGTTTATTTTTATTAAAAAATTATATTAATATGTTCATTATTATTTTATAATCATTTGAGTATTATTATAATTCTCTTTTATTATATACTATATTAAATTGTATTTAGCTTCGAGCATCTTATTATGTGTCTATATGCTTGGTTGATTGGGCTTTAGAGATCATCTGTGATTGGCAGATGTACAGGTACTTGAGACAATCAACCAATGGCTCAATAGATACATTTATATAATCTAAGGTAGACATGCAGTGTGTTATTACCCCTGATGAAGTTCCGTTGATTGGATTGAAACGCGTAGGGTTGTTGTACTTTATGCCAAAGGTAACCCCTGTAGTGCATCATTATATTTTATCTGCCCCAGTGCGGTATACATTCTGGAGGATATTTCTGTGGGATCCGGTTACCTTGATCAGCTGGAGCTGATGGACTTTCCCTCTATCCTCTGACATCATCGAAACGGGTCAAGCAAACATTGCGTGATCTATCCACTAAAGCTGAGCTGATCACACAGATGCACCGGAGAGGAGAGGAACATGCCTGCATTTCCCTTCCGATTGCCCGTGTGGTGGCAAGCACCCACACTGTCTATTTTAACCTGCTACATTGTAAGTAGCATTTGTCTTTTACGCTATAAACCTTATCTCAAAGTACTTCACCATATCGGTTCTCTTCTCATCATTTACAGGATTATTCAGAGTAAGGACTTGCCACTCACATCCTATCAGGAACTTTTTTGATAGCTTGTATTAACAGCGACCACCACCCACTTTTTGTCTACACTATTGCACCCTATGTCTAACTGTCTATATATATATATATCTATATATATATATATATATATATATATATATATATAGATATATATATATATAGATATATATATATATATATATCTATATATATCTATATATATATATATATCTATATAGATATATATATATATATATATATATATATATATATATATCTATATAGATATATATATATATATAGATATATATATATAATCAAAAAATAAATAGATGATACCGTTCTGTGGCTAACAAAATGCTTTTATTTGTGCGATCTTTGGAGATACACTGATACCTCTACATGTATGTATATATATATATATATATATATATATATATATATATATATATATATATATATATATATATATAGTTAGGTCCGGAAATAATTGGACACTGACACAATTTTCATAATTTTGGCTCTGTACGCCACCACAATGGATTTGAAATGAAACAACTGAGATGCAATAGAAGTGCAGACTTTCAGCTTTAATTCAAGGGGTTGAATAAAAATATCGTATGAAACGTTTAGGAATTGCAACCATTTTCATACACACTCCCCTTATTTCAGGGGCTCAAATGTAATTGGACAAATTAACACAATCATAAATACATTTTTCATTTTTAATACTTTGTCGAGAATTCTTTGCAGGCATTGACTACTTGAAGTCTGGAACGCATGGACATCACCAAACGTTGAGTTTCCTACTTTGTGATGCTTTGCCAGACCTTTACTGCAGCTGTCTTCAGTTGTTGTTTGTTCGTGGGTCTTTCTGCCTTAAGTTTTGTCTTCAGCACATGAAATGCATGCTCGATCGGGTTGAGATCATGTGATTGACTCGGCCATTGCAGAATATTCCACTTCTTAAAAAGCTCCTGGGTTGCTTTCGCTGTATGTTTTTGGTCATTGTCCATCTGTAAAGTGAAGCGCCGTCCAATCAACTTCGCTGAATTTGGCTGAATCTGAGCAGACAATATATCCCTATGCACTTCAGAATTCACCCGGCTGCTTCTGTCTTCTGTCACATCATCAATAAACACTAGTGACCAAGTGCCATTGGAAGCCATGCATGCCCATGCCATCACACTGCCTCCACTGTGTTTTACAGATGATGTGGTAAGCTTCGGAACATGAGCCGTTCCAAGCCTTCTCCATACTTTTTTCTTCTCATCATTCTGGTATAGGTTGATCTTAGTTTCATCTGTCCAAAGAGTGCTGTTCCAAAACTGGGCTGGCTTTTTAGATATTGTTTGGCAAAGTCTAATCTGGCCTTTCTATTCTTGAGGTTTATGAATGGTTTGCACCTTGTGGTGAACCCTCTGTATTTGCTCTCGTGACGTCTTCTCTTTATGGTAAACTTGGATAATGATAAGCCTACCTTCTGGAGAGTGTTCTTCACTTGGCTGGATGTTGTGAAGGGGTTTTTCTTTAAAATGGAAAGGATCCTACAATCATCCACCACTGTTGTCTTCCGTGGACGTCCAGGCATTTTTGAAGTGAAACTTCCTTAGTGGCACCTCATTGGAACTGGGGCAAAATTGGATTGTAGAGTCAGAAATGAAACGGATGTGACGTCAGTGCTGGCAGTTGAGGTCGGCTGTGTTCTGGCTCAGCCCGACCCCAACACTGACATCCCAACCGCTCAAAAAAATCAATGCGGCGGTGGCGATAGCCGCCGGCGACGCTCCTAACGGCCTGATGGCCGCCGCACCCCCCACACCCCGCTGTTCCCCGCTGCCATGCCGCACATGCGCTGTTGTGTTGTGATGGCTAACCCCTCCCTTCAGCCCTGGCCGCTCCAGCACATGCGCCATTCCCCCCAGATGCATTGTTACATCGGCTCCCCGCGGGGCTGGAGGCCGCTGACCCGGCTGCCGGAGGAAGCCAACAATGGCTGCGGGGTCTGCGTGCTGCGCAACTGTGCAGCTATCGGGGGCGAGTGAACTTCCGCCATTGCCGCTCCAATGCCGCGCATGCGCAGCAGTGATGGCGGCAGAAGAGGCTGTTGGTGTTGGCTGTTGTGCTATGCGTCCCCCACACAGCACAATCAGAGGGAAGATCACGCGCATTACCGTGCCCTTGTGTGCAGCCGGGGAGCTGGCTGCAGCAGGACACGGGGGGGGACACGCAGGACACGGGGGGGACACGCAGGACACAGGACACAGACAGGACACAGACAGGACACAGACAGAGACATACACACCACACAAACACTGACAGACATACACACCACACAAACACTGACAGACATACACACATACACACACACATACACACACACACACACACACACACACACACACTGACTGACACACACACACTGACTGACACACATACACACAAACACATACACTGACTGACACACATACACACACACTGACTGACATACACACACTGACTGACACACATACACACACTGACTGACACACATACACACACTGACTGACACACATACACACACTGACTGACACACATACACACACTGACTGACACACATACACACACTGACTGACACACATACACACACTGACAGACACATATACACACACACACACACACACACACACACACACACTGACTGACACACATACACACATACACTGACTGACACACATACACACACTGACTGACACACACACACACTGACTGACACACACACACTGACTGACACACACACACTGACACACATACACACACACACACTGACTGACACACACACACACACACACACACACACACACACACACACACACACACACACACACACAAACACACTGACTGACACACATACACTGACTGACACACATACACACACACTGACTGACACACATACACACACACACACACTGACTGACACACAAACACACTGACTGACACACACACACACATACACACACTGACTGACACACACACACTGACTGACACACATACACACACACACACACTGACTGACACACATACACACTGACTGACACACACACACAAACACACACACTGGTTGACACACATACACACACACACTGATTGACACACATACACACAAGGAATTCACACTCAGTCACGCGCACACTCACAGTCACGTGCACACTCACAGTCACGCGCACACTCAGTCATGCGCACGCACACACAGTCACACGCACGCACACACAGTCACGCGCACGCACACACAGTCACACGCACGCACACACAGTCACACGCACGCACACAGTCACACGCACGCAAACACAGTCACACACACGCAAACACAGTCACACGCACGCACACAGTCACACGCACAGTCACACGCACACTCAGTCAAACGCACACTCAGTCACACGCACGGACACACAGTCACACGCACGCACACAGTCGCACGCACACATAGTCACACGCACAGTCAAAGTCACACGCACAGTCACAGTCACACGCACAGTCACATGCACACTCATAGTCACACACACACGCACAGTCACACGCACAGTCAGTCACACGGACAGTCACACGGACAGTCACACGCACACTCACAGTCACACGCACACCCTCATTCACACGTACACTCTCAGTCACACGCACACTCTCAGTCACACGCACACACAAGGAATTTACACTTAGTGCAAATAGCTAATACAGGGGATGTGTGCCGAGCACGCGCGTTAAAGTCAAATTTATTTGCGTTTTGTCAATGAAATTGTATTTTGATTTTTAATTAAAACATCACCAACACAAATACAATTTCTGTGACAAAAGTCAAAGAAGTTTCACTTACTATGCGCGTGCACAGCACACACAGCTTTTTTTGTGTTGCAGAGACAACAGTGCGTTCTTTTTTTCTCAGAATGTACCAAACTGTTGATTTGGCCACTCCTAATGTTCCTGCTATCTCTCTGATGGATTTTCTTTTTTTTGCAGCCTAAGGATGCCCTGTTTCACTTGCATTGAGAGTTCCTTTGACCGCATGTTGTGGGTTCACAGAAACAGCTTCCAAATGCGAATGCCACACCTGGAATCAACTCCAGACCTTTTACCTGCTTAATTGATGCTGAAATAACGAAGGAATAGTCCACATCTGTCCATGAAACAGCTTTTGAGTCAATTGTCCAATTACTTTTGGTCCCTTGAAAAAAAGGGGGCTACATATTAAAGAGATGTAATTCCTAAACCCTTCCTCCAATTTGGATGTGAATACCCTCAAATTAAAGCTGATAGACTGCACTTTAAGCCCATATTCATTATTTAACTGTAACTTGAATTTATTTTGGTACACAGCCGAAATAACAAAACTTGTATCAGTGTCCAATTATTTCCAGACCTAACTGTATATACTGTATATATATATATATATATATATATATTGTGGAATATTTAATTTAACAAGTGAATGTATATTTTTCTTCTATTATGTATTGTATTGTATTGTATGTCTTTATTTATATAGCGCAATTAATGTACATAGCGCTTCACAGTAGTAATACATGTGGTAATCAAATAAATAACAGATAATATAAATAACAGATCATGGGAATAAGTGCTTTAGACATAAAAGTAACATTTCGGAAGAGGAGTCCCTGCCCCGAGGAGCTTACAGTCTAATTGGTAGGTAGGTAGAACGTACAGAGACAGTAGGAGGGAGTTCTGGTAAGTGCGTCTGCAGGGGGCCAATCTTTATGTATCGTGTTTAGAATATCCACAGTGCTATTCATATGCTTCTTTAAGAAGTGTGTCTTAAGGTGGGTCTTAAAGGTGGATAGAGAGGGTGCTAGTCGGGTACTGAGGGGAAGGGCATTCCAGAGGTGTGGGGCAGTCAGTGAAAAAAGTTTAAGGCGGGAGAGGGCTTTAGATACAAAGGGGGTAGAAAGAAGACATCCTTGAGAATAACGCAAGAGTCTGGATGGTGCATAACGAGAAATTAGGGATGAGATGTAAGGAGGGGCAGAAGAGAGTAAAGCTTTAAAAGTGAGGAGAAGAATGGAGTGTGAGATGCGGGATTTGATCGGAAGCCAGGAGAGGGATTTCATGAGGGGAGATGCTGAGACAGATCTAGGAAAGAGTAGAGTGATTCTGGCAGCAGAATTTAGGATAGATTGTAGGGGAGACAGGTGAGAGGCAGGAAGGCCGGACAGCAGGAGGTTACAGTAATCAAGACGGGAGAGAATGAGGGCCTGAGTCAGAGTTTTAGCAGTCGAGCAACAGAGGAAAGGGCGTATCTTTGTTATATTGCGGAGGAAAAAGCGACAAATTTTAGAAATGTTTTGAATGTGAGGGGCGAATGTGAGAGAGGAGTCGAGTGTGACCCCTAAGCAGCATGCTTGGGCTACTGGGTGAATGATTGTAGTTCCAACAGTAATGTGAAAGGAGGTAGTAGGGCCAGGTTTGGGAGGAAGTATGAGGAGCTCTGTTTTAGCCATGTTGAGTTTAAGGCGTCGAAGGGCCATCCAGGATGATATAGCAGAGAGACATTCAGAAACTTTGGTTTGTACAGCAGGTGTAAGGTCAGGTGTTGAAAAGTATATTTGTGTGTCGACGGCATAGATGTGATAATTAAACCCAAAAGATGTTATTAGGTCACCTAGAGAGAGTGTGTACAGAGAAAAGAGAAGAGCCCTGGGTTACCCCCACAGAGAGATCAATAGAGGAGGAGGAGGTGTTAGCAGAAGAGACACTAAAAGTACGATGGGAGAGGTAGGATGAGATCCAGGATAGAGCTTTGTTCCGAATACCTAGAGTATGGAGAATGTGGAGGAGAAGAGGGTGGTCCACTGTGTCAAATGCTGCAGAGAGGTCGAGTAATATGAGCAGAGTGTAATGACCTCTGTCTTTGGCAGCATGGAGGTCGTCAGTTATTTTAGTGAGGGCTGTTTCCGTGGAGTGAGCAGTGCGGAAGCCAGATTGCAGAGGGTCTAGGAGAGAATAGGTGTTGAGAAAATGGAGCAAGCGAGAGAACACAAGACGTTCAAGGAGTTTAGAGGCAAAAGGCAGGAGGGAGACAGGTCGATAGTTAGAAAGACAGGTAGGGTCAAGCTTGCTGTTTTTGAGTAATGGTATGACTGTTGCATGTTTGAAGGAGGATGGAAAGGTTCCAGAGCAGAGGGAGGAGTTAAAAATGTGTGTGAGCGTAGGGATTATAGTAGGAGCTAGAGGTTTTAGGAGATGGGAGGGAATGGGGTCAAGAGGGCAAGTGGTAGAGGGAGAAGAGGCGATCAACAGCGACACATTCTCCTCTGAGACAGTGGAAAAGAGTCAAGGACGGCAGGAGGAGAGTTAGGAAGAGGTGTAGGATGGGAGGAAGAAACAGAGGGGATGTTCTGACGTATGGATTCCACCTTTTCCTTAAAATAGTCAGCAAAGTCCTGAGCAGAGATGGAGGAAGGAGAGGCAGCTGAGGGTGGTTTGAGTAGAGTATCAAAGACAGAGAACAGTCGGCGTGGGTTAGACTTGTGCATGTTGATTAGTGCAGAAAAGTAGGCTTGTTTAGCTTGCGAGAGGGAAGAGTTGAAACAGGATAGCATAAATTTGTAGTGAAGGAAGTCTGCGAGAGTGTGAGACTTCCTCCAGAGGCGTTCAGAGGAACGAGTGGAGGAACGCAGCATGCGCGTGTGGGAATTTAGCCAGGGTCTAGGGTTAGAAGGGCGAGTGCGGCAGAGAGAAAGCGGGGCATGTAGATCAAGAGACGAGGACAAGACAGAGTTGTAGTTCCTGACCAGGTTGTCAGGGTCTGTAGCAGAGCTGAGAGAGGAGAGGGAGGAGCTTAAAGTGGACTCAAAGTCAGGTAAGTGAATAGAGCGCAGGTTTCTGCAGAACCGGGGGGTAGACGGAGGTGGAGAAGGGGAGAAGCGCGATAGAGAGAATGAGATGAGGTGATGGTCAGAGAGAGGAAAAGGGGAAATGGAGAAATCAGAGAGAGATAAGTTTTTAGTGAAAACCAGGTCTAAGTAGTGGCCATCTTTGTGGGTGCTGGCTGCAGTCCACTGTTGAAGGCCAAAAGAAGAGGTTAGAGAAAGAAAGCGGGAAGCCCAAAAGAGAGAGGGGTCATCAATGTGGCAATTGAAGTCCCCAAGGAGAAGAACAGGGGAGTCTGAGGAGAGAAAGAAAGAGAGCCAGGATTCATAGTGAGAGAGAAAGGCAGAAGGGGGATGAGTAGAGGTAGGTGGGCGATAGATGACTGCCACATGGACAGGGAGAGGAGAAAAGATCTGGACAGTGTGAGCCTCAAAGGAGGGAAAAGCAAGAGAGGGGGGAATAGGAAGAGTTCGGTAACAGCAGAGAGAGGAGAGAAGGAGCCCCACGCCTCCACCCCTGCCATCAGGGCGCGGAGTGTGGGAGAAGGAAAGGCCACCATAGGAGAGGGCAGCTTCCAGAGCAGAGTCAGACTGAGTGAGCCAGGTCTCAGTTATAGCAAAGAGAAGCAGGGAGTGAGAGAGAAAGAAGTCATGTACAGAGAGGAACTTGTTAGAGAGGCAGCGAGCATTCCAAAGGGCACAGGAGAAAGGGAGAGAGGAGGGAGGGTGGCAGGGGATGGGTATGAGGTTGGAGGGGTTAACACCAGAAGGAGTAGAAGTTGCATGTGGGAGGTGAGGATGAGAGCAAGTAGAAATAAGGCAGAGACCCGGATTGGGAGAGATATTCCCAGAAGCAAGGAGGAGAAGCATGGATAGAAAGAGGATGTGAGAGGAGGATATGTAGGGGGTGTTTTTTAATGCAGGGGATATAGCTGTGTGGTGTCAGAGGACGCAGTTAAGAAAGGTGTTCATGTGAACTGAGAAGTGGTGAAGAAAGGAGAGATGGAGATATATGAATAGAGTTTGAGACATACTGAGGCAGGTAGAAAGAAGTGTATAATTTGAGAAGAAGTGAAGTCACAGCAAATATAAATGGTAAAGGCAGCATCACAGCAGTAATGATGCAGTCTGATATAGATGATTTCCTCCTTTCCAGCGTAGTTCAAATGCAGGAATCAGGGCCAGTTGGGGTGTTCACTTCTTCTTCACTTCTTTTGAACTTCAGTTGTCCAGTAGTCCTGCCACTTATAATGTGCCACTTGGATATGTGCTGCAGGCAGACTAGCTGTTCTGACACAGTTTATATGGGCATAAAAAGTCACCTGACAGTGTGGTTCTGTCTGCTTAATTAGCACATCTGAGGCACATTCAAACAGATGGTTTTCTACACAAGGTGTTCCCTGCCTAGGTGTCAATGCTTAATTCAATTAACAGTTGAAGCAGACAGGATTCAGATATGGGATATTACCTAAGATTGTTTCAGTTGCATATACTAACATACAGTACACACAGCAAAGAGTTGAAGCAGACAGGATTCAGATATGGGATATTACCTAAGATTGTTTCAGTTGCATATACTGACATACACACAGCAAAGAGTTGAAGCAGACAGGATTCAGATATGGGATATTACCTAAGATTGTTTCAGTTGCATATACTGACATACACACAGCAAGAGTTGAAGCAGACAGGATTCAGATATAGGATATTACCTAAGATTGTTTCAGTTGCATATACTGACATACACATACTCACATGGGGACCATATTGTGAGTGCAGCCCATAAACATTGGATAGCCACTTTTCATAACTTTGGGCCTCATGCAGTAAGCACCGAAAAGCCGTTTTTTCGACATTTTCTCGCCAATATTGCCTCTCCGATTCAGTAAGCGCCGATAAGCTCCAAAAATCGGCATTTTTTATAGCCGAAAAAAACATTTCGGCAGCCGGGTGCCGATAAGCCACTTTTCGTCACTTTCTGAAACGCGCTCAATTCTAGTAGCCCCGATCAGCTTTTCGCTGCTGATCGGCACTCTAGAATAGAGATTTTTATGGCAATCTGACCCGCAACTAAAGTTGGCAAGTTGGTGGGGGAGAAGCATCGGTAAGGTCGACACTTAGAAAAAATCAGCCCTTTTTCCTGCCTGGGATTGATACCGGGGGTTTCCGGAGCTGATACCCATTAATACTAGCACGGAGCCCCCCGGCATGCATCCGAGGCAGGAAAAATGCATTAAAAGCCCACTTCATGACCTTAGCGGCTAACCGCTAAGGCAATGAAGGGGTTAACCAGCCGTGCCAGGTTTATTGGGGGTAGCGGGGGTGGGTGAAGGGGGTATTTGGCCCTTGGTGGCTGTTTAGGGCTTGCGGGGGGGTTGTGGGTGGACTTAACCCCTTCATGACCTTAGCGGTTAATACCGCTACTGTCATGAAGGGGTTAAGCCCTCCTGCTACCCACTAGCAAGCCCTAAACAACCACCGTTGGGGCTAATACCCACTTCCCCCACTCCCGCTACCCACAATAAAAAAAACACACACACAACAGCCCCACAATAAATAAATAAATAAATATATATATCTATATATATATCTATATATATAGATATATATAATCAAAAAATAAATAGATGATACCGTTCTGTGGCTAACGAAATGCTTTTATTTGTGCGAGCTTTCGAGATACACTGATCTCTTCTTCCTGCGATGTTACAATGAATGAAGCAAAAGGTATACTTAAAAACAGTGTCTCCTGGAATGTTATCTGTGCTGTTCCTTCCCCCGGTGTGGATGTGTTTTATGGCTAGAGGTGTCAAAAGGTTACTGAAAGCAAGTGAAGAAAGAGTGTGTATGTGTATCAGTGTGAATAAAAATGAATGGAGAGCCCACAGTATATACAGTGCTTTACACAAGGTGTGTGTGGAGTGGGAGTGGATATAAATGGTGTGGGTGGGTGTGGAAATGTGAGAGTTTGTAGCACAACTAAAAGTGTGTGTGGATACTTAGTGGTCCCTATTGGTGTATAGGGATGGAAAAACAAGGAGTATTAGTATGTGTGAGAGACAGCTGTGTGTGCATACATATAGCACAGTATGTACAAACATGGCCTTTAGCGCTCATGGGACGAGAGTTCACTACTGTCAGTAATGACTCATAAAATTTCGATCTCTGTTTAGGCCACTGCTAAGTGTCCCGAACAGTTGCATAAATTTGTATTCATGCAACCGTCTCTCTTTCGGGGCGTGGGAACTCCATACCTACTCTGATTGGCTACCGTACCACGTGAAAGGTTTTCATTGACGTCACATCCTTTCTCCCCCAAGCCCCTGACACATGGTATACCAGAGCCAATCAGAGTAGGGATAAAGTTCCCACGCTCTGATTGGCTACCATACCATGTGAGGGCGGCCATGTGCCTTTTCATGACGTCATCTTAAAGGCAATTGAAGCAAAGCCATTCTGATTGGCTGTGCTTTCATTCCCTTTAAGTGACGTCATCATTTTTTTTTTTGTCGGCCAAAACACATGGTTTTCACGGCCCAATCAGGAATGTGGGAACCATGACGCAAAATGTGACGTCATAGGCCTTTAAAAGCCTATGTCGTCTCATTTTGAAGCCAGACGCCGCGGAGGAAGGACCTCCGGCCAAGAAAGAAGACCAGGGCGTGGCCGCAGATGGGGAGAAGACCCTGCCCCGCCCCGCTGGAAGGAGATAGAAGAAAGAAGAATACAGATGAAGATGGATTACAGATAGAAGACCCGTGGATTGATTTGGATTTTTAGTTTAATGTTTATTATTTTATGGTTTTTTATTTTATGGGTTCCTGATCGTGGATTAGTTCGTGAGTAAGCTGCGCAACGGGAGTCGGTGGGGGCAAGTAATGGTAAGTGAACTACAGTAAAGAAATGTATTTTATTTTACTTGTTAATTTTTTCAAAAGGTTTTTTAACATGTGTATTTTTTTTTTTTGTGGTATATCATTTCTTGCCACTGTATGTATGTATGTATATATGTCTAGAGAGATATATACATACAGTACAGGGTAAGAAATGATGTTGTTTTAAAAGCTGGATTAGATGTGTTTTAAATTATTTTGTGTATGCTGCTATGCTTTATTGTGAGTTTAAAGTATTTTAAAATTAGATAGATGTATTCCTTGGTATTGTATTGTGTGTTTGAGGAAGGTCAGGGATAGGCTTGGTTGTAAAGGTTGTATTTTTGTCGGTACTTATATTTTTTCAAAGGCTTAATTGTTCTGCTCTAGGTGTGAATTTGTTAATGGTTTTATTGTTCGGGATCTAGTGTGAATTGTTTAGGGATGTAAATAATGATTGCTAATTGATTTTTGTTTACTTGGTTGATTCATTTGCAGAATGTATATGGTGCATAGATATTTAGGCATCATTTATATTGGAATGTAAGTTGTTTAAATGGCTTTTCAGAGGTTTAGTGATGATTTAGATTGAGAGATCAGTTATGAATATTAAAGGAAATTGATTTTAATTTAGTGTGTATGTATGGAGAAGTGTTTGGTTGTAGGACAGTGCTTTTGATAACCCTTCTACATTTATTTGTATATTGGTTCATCGTGTGTATATATATATACTGTGTATATATATATATATATACTGTATATATATATATATATATATATATATATATATATATATATCTGTATATATATATACAGTATATATATATATATATATATATATATATATATATATATATATATATATATATATATATATAGTTGCATGATGAAGCCACAGTACAAATTCATGGGTGAAGGGTGGGTATCGGGCCTGTGTGGCTTAACCCCTTAATCACCTTTGCGGTTATTATCTGATAAGGTGTTTAAGGGGTTAATTGATATCTGAATGTAATTGCAATGTATTGGCTTTTGATTTTTGTTTACTTGGTTGATTCATTTGCAGAATGTATATGGTGCATAGATTTTATGCATCATACAGTATATATTGGAATGTGAGGTTTTTCATTGGTTTGTGATGATATAATGTAGATTGTGAGATCAGTTAGGATTTTTAAAGGAAATTGATTTTAATGTAGTGTCTGTATGGAGAAGTGTTTGGTTGTAGGGCAGTATGCTTTTGATAACCCTTCTACATTTATTTGTACTGTATATTGGTTTATCATGGGTGTGTATATAACGTGTGTATATTTATATATACTGTATATATCTCTCTCTCTCTCTCTTTCTCTCTGTCTCTCTGTATATATATACAGTATATATATATAGTTGCATGATGAAGCCACAGTACAAATTCATGGGTGAAGGGTGGGTATCGGGCCTGTGTGGCTTAACCCCTTAATTACCTTTGCGGTTATTATCCGATAAGGTGTTTAAGGGGTTAATTGATATCTGAATGTACTTGCAATGTATTGGCTTGGTATTGGCTATGTCTTGTGTGGGCAAGAGAAGGAAGGAAGGCGCTGGCGATGGACACTTCGTATTGATGAGGTCAGTAGTACTTTATTTATTTGTATATGCTAGTTAATGTTTTTAATAATGGGCAATTAATCTATTATCCATATCTGGATAATAGTTATTTTGCACATTATTGTACTGTAGGTGTTGGGGGGGAGGGTGTATGTATTGAATGTATAGGCCAGGTTTATTTTTTTTACATTCAGGGTTGATTCCGTGGTTCTGCGTGGGACCTCTGGAGACCACCTCCGGGTATTCTCGGGTATCCCAAGGGTATCAGGCTGGTGGTTCCATGGGTGACACATGCGGGGATGATGATGTGTGGTCCCACTTCTGTGGGGGAACCGCGGACCCGTAGTCTGCGGGGATGACGATGTGTGGTCCCACTTCTGAGGGGGCACCGCCGACCCGTAGGTGCAGGGATGATGATGTGTGGTCCCACTTCTGTGGGGGCACCGCGGACCCCGTAGTGAGCACCCGTGAGTTCCCCAGATCCCCGAGGGAACCACCCGAGGCCCCGCAGACACCTGTGGGTTTGACCCGGGGCTCCCAGACATCCTTGGGCCTACCGTGGGGACCCAATTGTGGCCCATGGTGACCCAAGGAGACCACCTGGGGGCCATGGTGCTGGCAGGATCCACCAGCAGGCCTCCAGAACCTGTGTAAAAAGGGCTGCTGGTAAACTGTAGGTCTGTCCAGGTGCCCTGCCAGCCCACCGGGGACTAGCGTGGGGCTGCGTTATGAACCCTGTATGTAAAAGGATAAATCTTGTATTTATGGGGGGGGCACAGGGGGTGGGTAATGTATTTAATAAATATAATGCTGTTTATTGTGGGTCATTGTACTGTTTTTATTGGTGGTACTGGGGGTGGGGTGTTTCCCCAACGGTATGTGGGTAGGCCTCCCTTGTGGGTACTGACTGGGTGGTTAGGCCTCACGGGGGGGGGGGTTAGTGTGGGAGGGTATGTAGGCATCCCGAGTGGTGGGTGAGGGTGGGTTAACCCCTTAATGACTGTAGTGGTTAATAACCGCTATGGTGATTAAGGGGTTAGGGGACATTACTTTGTATGTTTTAATTTTTGTGTCTGTTTTGCAGAAGCGGAGGGGCCATGGCCAGGATGGGGGGGGGGGGGTAACGGTATGTGGGTAGGGGGTGAGGGTGGTTAGACCTCACAGTATGCACATTGGGTCCCCCCCTCCCCACATTTACATACACTGCACTCACAGCAATGCAGAGTGGGAGATTTAACAGAAACATCTCTCTGCCCTCAGTGTAATCTGTTTAAAGCCCCCTCCCCCTAATGTATGTTTCAGTTAAATCTCTCTGCCTTCAGTGTAATCTGTTTAACAGAAACATTAGGGGGGAGGGGGCTTTAAATCTCTCTGCCTTCAGTGTAATCTGTTTAACAGAAACATTAGGGGGGAGGGGGCTTTAAATCTCTCTGCCTTCAGTGTAATCTGTTTAACAGAAACATTAGGGGGGAGGGGGCTTTAAACAGATTACACTGAAGGCAGGGAGATACAGGGGATGTACTGTACTGTATGTTGTTTATTGCAATGCTTCAATGTGTGTATAATGTATAATGTTTTTTACAATTAGATAGATGTAATCCTTGGTATTGTAAGGGTTAGCTTTGGTTTTAAATTTTGTTTTCTGGTTGGTACTTACAGTATATATTGATTTTTGTTTACTTGATTGGTTAAAATAGTTGACTTGTTTGGAAGTGTTTGTATTTACTGGTACAGTAGCTTGCAATTATATTGTTAACATTCATTTGCAGAATGTATATGGTGCATAGATTTTATGCATCATTTATACAATGTATATGCAATGTACTGTGTGGATTGGAATGTTATGTTTTATATTGTAAGATCAGTTAGGATTATTAAATGGATTATTATTATTGTCTGTATAGAGAAGCGTTATTTGTAGGACAGTATGATTTTGATAACCATTCTACATGTATTTGTATATTGGTTCATCATGTGTGTGATATACTGTGTTTATATACTGTGGAGGGTTTTTGTCACTTTTTTTACTCACCATAACTTAACTCAGTATTATGGTTTAGCCTATCCCATAGCCTCTCTTGCATTCCCAGTAAAATCAACCCCACACTGATGAGACCCATCAAGGTCGAAACAGCTGTCTGTGGGTGGTTTTCTGGGAATGCACCTTAACCCTGGCTGTGCTCAAAGCTGTGACCATGCAGCAAGCTTAAGCCTATAGGGAACCATGTTAAAAATGGTTATTGAGGCAAAAAGTGACACTGTGTGCTCATTTGCATGTCATTTCCCAGAATCCCTTGCTGCAGTGGAAGTGCTGTATGCTGGGTGATAATGGGGAAAGGCGGGGTTGCAGACCTGCCTAAGACATGCAGATGAGCATACAGCTATATTTGAATATATATATATATATATATATATATATATATATATATATATATATATATATGTATGTATACAGTATATATATATATACACAGTATATACTGTATATGTATAGGGATTGTTATTATATATATACTGTATATATACAGTATATATATATACAGTATATATTTATTTCTCTTCATGTATTTATTTATTTATTTAGATTTATTTATTAATTGTGGGGCTGCTGTGTGTGAATTTTTTTTATTGGGGGTAGCGGGGGTGAGGGGGGTGTTTGGCCCTTGGTGTGAGTTTAGGACTTGCAGCAGCAGCACAATTAATAAATAAATCTAAATAAATAAATGAATATAAATAAATACATTTAAAATACATTTTTATTGATAGTGTAGATGTGCAGAGGGTCTCCGGAGCTGAACCGCTGTGGTTTTAGGTCTGAAGACCCCCTGCTCCCCGAGATACAGGCCCCTTTAGGGGGTGCCGGTATCCCTCTGCTTGGGTTACAGGCCGCGGTCACGTGATCGGGACCTTTAAACCAAGCTTAGGGATACCGGCACCTCATAAAGGGGGCTGTATCTCGGGGAGCAGGGGGTCCCCAGACCTGAAACCAATGCGGTTCAGCTCCGGAGACCCCTTGCACATCTACACTATCAATAAAAATGTATTTCAAATGTATTTATTTATAGTCATTTATTTATTTTGATTTATTTATTTATTTTTTGGCGGCTGCTGTGTGTGTATTTTTTTTATTGTGGGTAGTGGGGGTGGGTGAAGGGGGTATTAGCCCCAACGGTGGCTGTTTAGGGCTTGCGGGGGGTAGCGGGAGGGCTTAACCCCTTCATGACCGTAGCGGTATTAACTGCTACGGTCGTGAAGGGGTTAAGTGCACCCGCAACCCCCCCGCAAGTCCTAAACTCACACCAAGGGCCAAATACCCCCTTCACCCACCGCCGCTACCCACAATAAAGCGGGCACGGTGAGTTAACCCCTTCATTGCCTTAGCGGCTATCCGCTATGGTAATGAAGCAGCATTTCTGTATTTTTAATAATATTGAGCAGGAGCAGGGGGCCCCCTGAGTTTAGATTTCTGGCTCAGGGAACCCCCTGCTCACTGTACAATATTATTAAAAATACAGAAATGCAGCTTCTTTACCATAGCGCATAGCCGCTAAGGTAAAGAACAAGTGTTTGTTTATATATGTGTTTTATTTATACTGTACATGTGCAGAGGGTCTCCGGAGCAGAACCGCACTGGTTTCAGGTCCGGGGACCCCTGCTCCCCGAGATGCAGGCCCCTTTAGGGGGTGCCGGTATCCCTCTGCTCTGCTTGGTTTACAGGCCGCGATCACGTGATCGGGCCCTTTAAACCAAGCAGAGGGATACCGGCACCTCATAAAGGGGGCTGTATCTCGGGGAGCAGGGGGTCCCCCGACCTGAAACCAACGCGGTTCAGCTCAGGAGACCCCCTGCATATCTACACTATCAATAAAAATGTATTTCAAATGTATTTATTGTCAATTATTTATTTATTTATTTAGATTTATTTATTTATTTTTTGGCGGCTGCTGTGTGTGAGTTTTTTTTATTGTGGGTAGCGGGGGTGGGTGAAGGGGGTATTAGCCCCAACGGTGCTTGTTTAGGGCTTGCGGGGGGGTAGCGGGAGGGCTTAACCCCTTCATGACCGTAGCGGTATTAACTGCTACGGTCGTGAAGGGGTTAAGTGCACCCGCAACCCCCCCGCAAGTCCTAAACTCACACCAAGGGCCAAATACCCCCTTCACCCACCCCCGCTACCCACAATAAAGCAGGCACGGTGGGTTAACCCCTTCATTGCCTTAGCGGCTATCCGCTATGGTAATGAAGCAGCATTTCTGTATTTTTAATAATTTGAGCAGGAGCAGGGGGCCCCCTGAGTTTCGATTTCTGGCTCAGGGAACCCCCTGCTCACTGTACAATATTATTAAAAATACAGAAATGCTGCTTCTTTACCATAGCGCATAGCCGCTAAGGTAAAGAACGAGTGTTTATTTATATATGTGTTTTATTTATAATGTACATGTGCAGAGGGTATCCGGAGCTGAACAGCGTTGGTTTCAGGTCCGGGGACCCCCTGCTCCCCGAGATACAAGCCCCTTTAGGGGGTGCCGGTATCCCTCTGCTCTGCTTGGTTTACAGGCCGCGATCACGTGATCGGGCCCTTTAAACCAAGCAGAGGGATACCGGCACCTCATAAAGGGGGCTGTATCTCGGGGAGCAGGGGGTCCCCAGACCTGAAACCAGTGCGGTTCAGCTCCGGAGACCCCCTGCACATCTACACTATAAATAAAAATGTATTTAAAATAATTTTTAATGTGCCGATGTTTGCGCAGAGAGAGAGCAGCGGATCTCTCTCTGCTGCAAACACATCTCGCCCCCCCGCCGGCCCATAGTATCATTTATGTATGTGCATATACAGTACTGTATGTGTACAGTACTGTATGTTAGGGGTTATAGGGGTTGTTGTTATACAGTATATATATATATATATATATATATATATATATATATATATATACAGTATATATACTGCATTACAATTCATTATAGGGGACGGCTTCAAAGAGAACAGCTCTCAAGCGCCCCCATGTGTTTTTACATGGCATTGCAGTATTGCAGCCAGCCGGAATAAAATGCTTAAATCCCTGCCGGGAAAATAACGCAATGCACTCTGGCAGAAAACGATCACAAACCTGAATACACCCGGGTATACCCGAATTCGCGGGACTAGCCGAGCGAGAATAAAGTGTGTCGCCACTGTACATAGCCAATACATTGCAATTACATTCTGATATCAATTAACCCCTTAATCACCTTATCAGATAATAACCGCAAAGGTAATTAAGGGGTTAAGCCACCCTGGCCCGATACCCACCCTTCACCCATTCATTTGTACAGTGGCTTCATCATGTAACTATTTATATATATATATATATATATATATATATATACACAGTATATATATATGTTCTTCAGTATTAGGTGATACCTTTTTTATTGGACTAACAATTTATGTCATAGGACAAGCTTTCGAGAGTTATCCTCTCTTCTTCAGGTCAGAAATACTGATATACAAAGGATTCAATGGCTAAAACAGTGTAGAGAGAGGAAAAAACCAGATATCTACTGTAGATTTTCTGCTTTATATATATATATATATATATATATATATATATATATATATATATATATATATATACATACATATACATATATATATATATATACACATGATTAACCAATATACAAAGAAATGTTTAAGGGTTAACAAAAACATGCACAAATACAAATACCACTTCTCCATATCAAGACATCACCTTGCACATGAAAATTACAATATTATATAGCCACAGTAAAACAAAATCCTATTTCCTAATAAAATCATTCTCATCTTCCAATCAATATCATCAAATGCCAATCAAAACATTGATTTTACATTGTATACATGATGCATAAAATCTGTGCACCATGTACACACTGCCAATCAATGTTAACAATAAAATATTCCAAACAAAATACAATGAAATCCAAACAAGTATACTATTTAAACCAAGCAAGGCAACATAAATAAATTACCATTAATTAATCAAATCCAAAAACAATTAAAATACCTAATCAATTACACAATTAACTAGTTTAATCGTTAACCAAAACCATTCTCCAAAAAAAGTTACCATCTGACAAAATATAAGTACCAAAAATAATCCACTATAAAAAGCAAGCCTCACCCTGACCTAAAGTACAGCATACAACACCAACAATTACATCTATCTCAATAAAAATTACATTACACACACATGAAAGCATAGGAGCATAGCTAAAGATATTTTAAATACTGCAAAACAAGCTTTTCCAACAAAATCATTTCTTACCCTTCTGTATATATCGATCAAGACATACATACATACATACATACATACATACATACATACATACATACATACATACATACAGTGGCAAGAAATTATCTTTTTTTTTTTTAAACTATCACATGTAAAAAAACTAAAAAACATGTACAAGTTAAACAAAATACATTTCTTTTGTTGACTTACCATTAATTTACCCACTCACCGACTCCCGTTGAACAGCTTACTCTCGAACCAATCCACGCACAGGAACCCATAAAATAAAAAAACATAAAATAATAAATGAAGTGTGTCTTTTCTTTGTAATCCATTCCGTCACCGTCTTCATCTGTGTTCTTCCGTCTTCCGGCTTCTTCTGGGGTCTTCTGGGGGTCTTCTTACCGTCTGCTGCCACCCCCCTGATCCTCTTCTTCCTTCCGGAGGTCCGTCCTCCTCGGCATCTGCCTTCAAAATGAGATGACATAGGCTTTTATAGGCCTATGACGTCACATTTTGGTCAAATGGTTCCTTGATTGGGCCGCTATGGTAATGAAGCAGCATTAATGTATTTTAATAATATTGTGTGAGAGCAGGGGATCCCCTGAGCTGAACCGCATTGATTTCTGGCTCCCGATGACCCATACCGGGGCCTGTAACTCGGGACGCAGGGGGTCCCTGATCCACAAATCAATGCGGTTCAGCTCAGGGGACCCCCTGCTCCCGTACACTATTATTAAAAATACATTAATGCTGCTTCATTACCATAGCAGAGAGCCGCAAAGGTAAGGAATTATTCTTTATTGATATGTGTGTTTTACTCAGTGTAGATGTGCAGAGGGTCTTCGGAGCTGAACCGCTTTGGTTTTAGGGCCGGGGACCCCCTGCTTCCCGAGATACAGGCCTCTTTATGGGGTGCCGGTATCCCTCTGCTTTGTTTACATTCCGCGGTCACGTGATCGGGACATTTAAATGCAGAGGGATACCGACACCTCATAAAGGGGCCTGTATCTCGGGAAGCAGGGGGTTACCGGACCTAAAACCAATGCGGTTCAGCTCCGGAGACCCCCTGCACATGTACACTATGAATAAAAATTGATTTAAAATATTTTTTATTTTGCCAATGTTTGCGCAGAGAGAGTGGCAGATCTCTCTCTGCTGCAGACACATATCGGCAGGGGACAGCGTATCGCCAGGTTGTGGGCAGACAGACTGTCACGCCACCGGCTACTCGGCGTGTTGCTTTCGCAGTGATTCGCCAGGGATTCGGACCTTTCTGAATACTGCGAGGGCAACACGCCAAAATCATGCCGATATTGAACCCCTGCCGAGAGCACTTTTTCGGTGCTTACTGCATCGAGCCCTTTTTCGGTGCTTACTGCATCAAGCCCTTTATCTCCATGTGGCTGGCACACCTCAACTTTTTGGAAGATAGATTAGTGTTTTCTTAGTAGTTTGAGCAATTCTCCTTTTTGTAGTGGTTTTCACTTCTGTAAACATCGCTCAGTCCATTTCTGTGCGTCATAAAAAAAGGGAAAACATTTTGACGCTGATGGTGTAGATTGAGAAATTTCAGGTTATAGGTACACAAGCGCCATTTAAAAAGAGATTTTCCTGTGCAAATTATGCACAGAAAAAGCTATTTTCTATGCTTCATTCACAGGCCCCTCTGTGTTTCGAGAAACATGTCATAATTGCAGGTCTCATCATCACCACTGGCAAAGCTTAATTAAGTCAAATACTAAATCCAAAAAGAGTTTTCTGCCAATGAAAATTAACTCACTGCATATAATGTGTGCCGAGAAAATTGAATGGAAATGAAGCTGAAAATGAAATAATTCATTATGAGTACAAAAGAAAAGCATTGAATTATTGCAACTCACATCATGAAATGTGCAATCTGCAATTCTTTGAACTGCTGGAACAGAATAAAAGAGCCTATTTAATAACAATAATTGTTATGTTGTTTTAAGACTGAGAATAGCTTGACTCCATTTATTAGAAATATGTGATTTGTATTTTTAATTAAGAAATAAAGCATGAATCACAAAATGATGATTTCATTATTTAGGCTCATTAAGAAATCACACATCAATTCATGCATAATTACAGCTAAATGTATGCCACTCACAATAAATCATTAGCACGTTAAATAAAGATGAATTAATTCATCCATGATTTGGAAAGGGTGTCATGCCAGTTTGTTTCATCAAATGTTGTAAAATGCTTTAGAAAAAAAAACCCACGACAGCATTGCCTCCTTTTATTTGTTAAACAGGGGGGGGGGAGGTGCATTTGAACTCGTCTAGTTCTCAGTAAGCTGCGGAGTCTTTTTTTCCCTCTGTGTCAGAATTCCATATTATGGATCCAACGCCAAGTACCTAATGACTAATTGATAGTCTGGTCACGTTCACTTGCGCCAGCCACACTCATTGTTTTTAATGATCGTTGCAGTGTGAGACTGAATTGGTGGAGGGGAACCGAATGGGAAAGCGGAAGAAGAATATGAAATAAGTTTTAAAAAAGTGACGAGCTACTGCTAATGCCCCCTCCAGCAAAGCAGTGACTGAGTAATTTATGAGTGAATGTCTCTATCTCTCAAGGTTTTATTTCTGAACTACAGTATGAAGAGCTGAAAAAAATGAAATGTCTTTGGATTTGCTTGCACTTTATGCTGCTAGTTATAACCCTTTCCTTGCACAAGGGCTTTCTTAAGCACAATTCAGAACACATAATCAAGGGTAATCAATTAATATTTCTAAGTGTAATTGTTCAGCAAAGGGATGATTTTAGCAACTGATTAATAGAAAATCATTAGTATGCTTAGGCGTATTTAATTAAAGTCTAATATGACAATACAAGATCCCAGAAGAAACTGCCCTATCGTTAAGGATCTGTTTAATTCCAGGAACAAAGGAATATTATGCTTATCCTACCTATTTTTTTATATACATGTTTAATAGAAAATATAAAACATACCCTGTGCAGACGTAGGGATAAACGATGAGTTGATAAACATCACACAAAGTATACACTGTCCCCAGGTCATCCAGCACTCGCTACCAGGTCCAGAATGGGCCTGACAAGCATTGAACCCACAGGCTTATTGTCCTTAAGTAACAATCTACCGGAGACTCTCACAGCCAACACCAGTCTAAGTTCTTTCAAAACTAAAGCTGTCCCACATTTTAATCTGGTCTGTAACTGTTACATACACCTATAATATATAGTATCTTTAACTGTGCATGCAATGTCTTGTATATAATGTATACCCTGTTCACTTATGTAACTGTATTTGTAACCATGTATTATTTGTCATCTTAACTCTATGCCCAGTACATACTTGAAAACGAGAGGTAACTTTCAATGTATTACTTCCTGGTAAACAGTTTATAAATAAATAAAATAATGCCTTAACCACAGCACCACACCTCCAAAGGCCCAAGTCCACTGTGGCAAGTGAATAGGATCAGGTAGCTAAACTCATCTACTTTAAACGCACAAGGAGTCCTTCTATTTTTTGTAACTTTTATTGGAGGGGGTATATAGAGGGTATAAAATAGCTGGCAGGTTACATTTGGGGGGATATTATTTTGGCCAACTATAGGCTTTTAGTGGCCTCCTACAGTGTTGGGAGCGGTTACTTTGTGTACCCTAAATAGCCAACTAGACATTGTGTCAGGGAGTATCTAACCCCTTTACAGTACATTATATCAGCCTTGAAGTGCAATTAAATAGGGATCTTTGGGAGACTTTGTGATCTCCTGGTTTGTGTTTGTTTATTATTACCATTCACCTGCACCGGCTGTGTTTTTATTGAAAATTAAACTTCTTATTTTTACAATTTGGTGAGCGGTTTACCACAAGTTATGGGGGGAGAAGGTAAAAAGGAATGCTTTTCTGGGGGGACAGTGAAAGGTACATCTACTCACTCTATCTGCTAGTTGTAAAAGAAAGCATGCTTTCCTGTCCAGGCAGGAACAAACAAAGGACAATATCAACTATCAAAGCATAGAAGGGGAGAAAAGCCAAACCAAGTGAGGTTTGAACAGAGGGGGGTACCCAGGGCAACAGGCTGAGAAGAATGGGAAGTCCAACAGTAGAGAATGTGCAGCGCACCACTATCCAAAGAAGAAGCAGGTCTGGCAAAAATCTATCTTTATTAGAAAGTCATAAAAACAAGGAATGCAACCCTTCTACGCGTTTCGTGCCTAGCACTTTATCAAGAGTGGGTGGGTGAGTGTATGTGGGTGATTGTGTGTGTGTGTGTGTGTGGGTGGGTGATTATGTGTGTGGGTGGGTGATTGTGGGTGAGTGTGTGTGTGGGTTTTTGTGTGGGTGATTGTGTGTGTGGGTGAGTGTGTGTGGGTATTGTATTGTATTGTATGTCTTTATTTATATAGCGCCATTAGTGTACATAGCGCTTCACAGTAGTAATACATGTGGTAATCAAATAAATAACAGATAATATAAATAACAGATCATGGGAATAAGTGCTTTAGACATAAAAGTAACATTTCGGAAGAGGAGTCCCTGCCCCGAGGAGCTTACAGTCTAATTGGTAGGTAGGGAGAACGTACAGAGACAGTAGGAGGGAGTTCTGGTAAGTGCGTCTGCAGGGGGCCAAGCATTATGTATCGTGTTTATAATATCCACAGTGCTATTCATATGCTTCTTTAAGCAAGTGTGTCTTAAGGTGGGTCTTAAAGGTGGATAGAGAGGGTGCTAGTCGGGTACTGAGGGGAAGGACATTCCAGAGGTGTGGGGCAGTCAGTGAAAAAGGTTTAAGGCGGGAGAGGGCTTTAGATACAAAGGGGGTAGAAAGAAGACATCCTTGAGAAGAACGCAAGAGTCTGGATGGTGCATAACGAGAAATTAGGGATGAGATGTAAGGAGGGGCAGAAGAATGTAAAGCTTTAAAAGTGAGGAGAAGAATGGAGTGTGAGATGCGGGATTTGATCGGAAGCCAGGAGAGGGATTTCATGAGGGGAGATGCTGAGACAGATCTAGGAAAGAGTAGAGTGATTCTGGCAGCAGAATTTAGGATAGATTGTAGGGGAGACAGGTGAGAGGCAGGAAGGCCGGACAGCAGGAGGTTACAGTAATCAAGACGGGAGAGAATGAGGGCCTGAGTCAGAGTTTTAGCAGTCGAACAACAGAGGAAAGGGCGTATCTTAGTTATATTGCGGAGGAAAAAGCGACAAGTTTTAGAAATGTTTTGAATGTGAGGGGCGAATGTGAGAGAGGAGTCGAACGTGACACCTAGGCAGCGTGCTTGGGCTACTGGGTGAATGATTGTAGTTCCAACAGTAATGTGGAAGGAGGTAGTAGGGCCAGGTTTGGGAGGAAGTATGAGGAGCTCTGTTTTAGCCATGTTGAGTTTAAGGCGTCGGAGAGCCATCCAGGATGATATAGCAGAGAGACATTCAGAAACTTTGGTTTGTACAGCAGGTGTAAGGTCAGGTGTTGAAAAGTATATTTGTGTGTCGTCGGCATAGAGGTGATAATTAAACCCAAAAGATGTTATTAGGTCACCTAGAGAGAGTGTGTACAGAGAAAAGAGAAGAGGTCCCAGGGTGATTTACTGTGTGTGGGTGGGTGATTTAGTGTGTGTGGGTGGGTGATTTAGTGTGTGTGGGTGGGTGATTTAGTGTTGGTGGGTGAGTGTGAGTGTGTGGGTGATTGTGTGTGTGTGGGTGATTGTGGGTGAGTGTATGTGTGGGTGATTGTGTGTGTGTGTGTGTGTGTGTGTGTGTGTGTGTGTGTGTGTGTGTGTGTGTGTGTGTGTGTGTGTGTGTGTGTGTGTGTGTGTGTGTGTGTGTGTGTGTGTGTGTTTTAGTGTGTGTGGGTGATTGTGTGTGTGGGTGATTTAGTGTGTGTGGGTGATTTAGTGTGTGTGTGTGGGTGATTTAGTGTGTGTGGGTGATTTAGTGTGTGTGTGTGGGTGATTTAGTGTGTGTGGGTGGGTGATTTAGTGTGTGTGGGTGGGTGATTTAGTGTGTGGGTGAGTGTGTGTGTGTGATTGGGTGTGTGTGTGTGTGTGTGATTGGGTGTGTGGGTGGGTGATTGTGTGTGTGTGTGGGTGAGTGTGTTTGTGGGTGAGTGTGTGTGTGGGTGATTTTGTGGTTGAGTGTGTGTGTGTGTGGGTGATTTGTGTGTGGGTGATTGTGTGTGTGGGTGATTGTGGGTGAGTGTGATTGTAGGTAATTTTGTGTGTGGGTGAGTGTGTGTGGGTGATTGTGTGTGTGTGTGTGTGTGTGTGTGTGTGTGTGTGTGTGTGTGTGTGTGTGTGTGTGTGTGTGTGTGTGTGTGTGTGTGTGTGTGTGTGTGTGTGTGATTTTGTGTGTGTGTGGGTGATTGTGTGTGTGGGTGGGTGTGTGTGATTGTGTTTGTGGGTGTGTGTGTGTGTGTGTGTGTGTGTGTGTGTGTGTGTGTGTGTGTGTGTGTGTGTGTGTGTGTGTGTGTGTGTGTGTGTGTGTGTGTGTGTGTGTGTGTGTGTGTGTGTGTGTGTGTGTGTGATTTTGTGGGTGAGTGTGTGTGTGTGTAGGTGATTTGTGTGTGGGTGATTGTGTGTGTGTGTGGGTGATTGTGTGTGTGTGTGGGCAATTGTGTGTGTGTGGGGGTGATTTAGTATGTGTGGGTGGGTGATTTAGTGTGTGTGTGTGGGTGAGTGTGTGTGTGTGGGTGAGTGTATGTGTGGGTGATTTTGTGTGTGTGTGTGTGAGTGTGTGAGTGTGTGAGTGTGTGTGTGTGTGTGTGTGTGTGTGTGTGTGTGTGTGTGTGTGTGTGTGTGTGTGTGTG